>NW_006438074.1:5231750-5242280 GCF_000325575.1 Pteropus alecto | reverse complement strand
GGAATTGGGGTGTGTGTGTGTGTGTGTGTGCGTGTGTGTGTGTGTGTGTGTGTGTGTGTGTAAAGATAGATAGGTAATTGTTTTGTTTTGTTTTGTTTTGCTTCTGCCGCTGGAGAAACCCACAAGTCTCTAGAAAACACTTTATACAAATTCAGAACAAATAAGTAGACACCTATAGTTTCCTCAGCCAGGAAAAGTTATATATATGTCCAGATGCCTCCTTAATGTATTTTAGAGAAGAAAAACTGGGTTGAGATGAGAAAATGAAGAAGGATGTATGAATGTGCATGAGAGAAGAGATACAGGCATAGCATGAGCACAGAAGAGAGAAGCCCTGGAAGACACACTCATCATTAGGACTTTTAAATTCCCCTTCTAGAGGGCTATTAATTACACTTGGCAACAAGCATAAATTCGGTCTGTCTCAAACCATGACATATGGTCGGTCACCCTAGCATTAGGTGATTTTAAGGAATGATTGATAGTTAATTTTAGGTTGATGATATTGTTTAATCTCATCCGTTAGAGAGATACATATGACTTACAGGTGAAATAATATAATATCTGGAATTTGCTTTAAAATACTTCATGGTAGAGGTGAGGAGTGGGGGGGGGAGATATACAAAATAAGATTTGTCAAAATATTGATAATTTTTGAAGCTGGGTGATGGGTATATATGAAGATTCTTTATACTGATCTACTTGAATACATGCCTGGAATCTTCCATAATGTAAATTTCCTATTTTGTCAAATCCCCTTTCCCTTTCTCAGGAGCCACATGGCCTCAGAAAACCCAGCCACCTCCCGTACTATCGCCATATATTACTCTGGTGCACCAGCGAGCCTGTCCTTGATGGATTAACCACCAATGTCCCTTTCCATCTCACATTTGACTTTTATAAGTATCTTTCTCCCATTACATACCACAAGTAGCTATCATTTATTGAGTTCTTGCTGTATGCCAGGCATGTATGACCTCTTTAATCCTCACAACAACCCATGAGTTAAGGAGTGGGCACTAGTCCATACTATCACATGAGGACACTGAAGAACTGAGAGACTAACTACTGTACACAGAGAGTTCTACAGCCAGTATGTAGTAGGGCTGGATTCTCATTCCAAAGTCCTTGCTCTTGGCCACTGCTTTTTACTCATCCAGAAACCAGAAAGAATTCTGATTTCACAAAGATTGGAGTGGATTGTTAAGAATGAAAGAAATATTTTATAGAACCTTTCATAATCCTTGGTGCTAAGGTAAGCCTATAGTCTAGATTTTCAGGGCACTCTAGTCTCAAATATTCTGACACCAAAAACAGCATAAGCACAGACATTTATCATGTGTCTTGACTTTTCATTCAGAAAACAAGGTCAGTAAACCTGTGGAGAAAGGCCCAACAATTAAACCACTGACGGGTCTGGTGTCTGAGTCTTTCAGTTCTGGGCTGCTTGGAACACTGGACACATGACCTCACCCCTGTTCTCCCAGAACTGTCATCCCAAACAATCCTGACATTGTGACCTCCCAGCAATCCCCACCTCAAAGGACTGGGACCAACTGGAACGGGGGCAGGAAGACAAAAGACAAAAACAAAACATGACCTTTTCTGAGCTAAGATCACAGTTGAAAAGACAAAACAGAACCTTGTGGGGCCTCCAGAGAAGGCCCTGAGGCTGGTGCTTGATTTGCTTTGTCCTTTGAGCGGCTTTTCCTTTTCCTTAAACAACAAAAAAAAAAGTGGCAGATCTGAAACTAGGACCTGAAAGTCTTACAACCTAGCCCAGGGCTGAGAATTAGCAGTGAAAGCACCCAAGTAAACCAAGGAGCAGAAGAAACATAATCTTTTTGTGGTGTTGAAAGAGTTTAGTAAATTTTAATTCCCTCTTATTGTCAGAGCTGTGGCTCAGATTCCATGGGGGGTTGTAGGGGTGTGGAAATTCAAATTATCAAAATCTCCGGGGACTTTGGAAATAAAATACATCATTGTCCTCTGTGTAGCCCTGATATGTGATATTATACCTGGACTGTATGTAGGGAGTGCATTCCCCAATCAAGGATCTTAATGACATCACGGTTTGAACCAGTCAGGTGCCTGTGAAATCCTCTCCCTGCCTTAGGGATACTGGTGAGAGGGCAGGCATCGTGCTAGGCTTGTCTCAGCACGCGAGGAGAGCTAAGAAGTTTCACAATGGATCTGGAACAAGGTGCCTGCTGCCGAGTGATAGGCCAGACCACACTGGGTAGCTACTAGCAGGTGGTCGAAGCAGCAGCAGCTATGATTGTTAAGGGAAGATACCAATAAGCGGAATCTCACCTGCTAAGTCAACTTTGCACTTGTATCTCCCATAAAGATGTGCAGGGATGAGCAGAAGTGAATTTACAGAATGGTTCTTAACTTTTCAAAGCATTGTGACAGGTGTTATTTCTCTCCTTATCCTCTCACTATCCCTGAGATGCAGGACAATGTTATTCACAATGAATAAGAAAACTCATCACATCTGTGACTTGCTTAGAGACACAAAACTAAGTAGTGTCAGAGCTGGACCAAGAATCCCGATCTCCCAAAATACAGAACATCTTCTTTCCATGACAATGCTTCAGTATTGGTCCTAGAGTCTCATGCTACCAGCCTAGCTTAACACAGATACAACATTAATGGAAAAAAACAGATGGAGAAATGAGAGAATGGACATGAGCTAGGGACAAAACCAAGCCCCCGCCCTTTTTCTTCCTCATTTTTTATTCTGGAAAGCTTCAAACACAGGAGAAGTAGGGATAACAGTACCATAAATCCCCATGTGCCCTGCACCCAGCTATAATTATCATTGACCCATCGCCACTCTCGGGAAACCCAGTTCTCTTGATTCCCACCAGGGCCCAGCATGCTAAACTGCTTGGCAGGTGAGAGTTCAATAATTGCCATGGGCTTGACATCTGTTCTGGAACTCCCTAAGTCCTCCAGCCTTGGAGGGAGGGGCTATGGGTAGATGGGTGGTGAAAAGAGGGCACAGGAAGTAGTTAGGTGACTCCACACTCTGGGCCTGTATCAGAGAAAACACAAATTTGACCTGGGATGGCTCTGGCAAGTTTAGGAATTTGACCAGAAATTGACATAATGCTGAGATTAAATTTACTCAATCAGCTTTTGTTAAGTGATTCCTATATGCAAGGTTGGGACATAAAGATCCATAAAGATAGGTGACTTGCGAGGCTCAGGTCTATAGTCTGAATATTCTGGAACTTCCTGCAAAGGGGCCAAGCAATACAAGAGCCTAAAAGAAAGAGGTCAGAGTTTGCTGCAAGGGGCATCAGAGGGTACCGGGGAATCTGCTCTGGGTACAATTTCCACTGGGCTCTCCTGTGTCACCTCACTGTGGCTCACTCCCTGAGTGTGAGCACGTTGTGGGATTTCCACTTGCTTGTGATATGCTACCACCATCTTCTGAAAGTGCTCCACTAGACCAGGCTGACCACTCGCCAAACCGAAAGAGAAAAAAACCTCTGTGCCCCCTTTTTCAGAATGGAGCTGGGGAGTAGGTGATTTGACACAGGGGCACAGCCCCCTCCGATCTTGCATTGTCATCTGATCAAGCCAACAACATACATTAGACCACTTTTGGGTGCCAAGCATCACATTTCATAATGTTGGGGGAGACAGGACAAGGTGAGCAAGTTCCACTGTTCAGGGGTCTAAATATCAGAAGAAGGGGCTAGGACAACCAGGAGTAGCAGCCCTTGAGAACAAAACTAGTAAAGAGAAACAGCAGAGTGTAGGAATTAAGATCCTGTGTTCTGGCACCAAGCAGGCCTGGGTCTGAATACTGGGGCACCAATTAATCCTGTGACCTTAAACCTTTTGCTTAACTTCCCTGAGCCTCAGTTCAATTTTGAAATTGAGGGCATCAATATTCAAAAGGCAGGGCAACAATATAAGGTTGAACCATACAGTTTTCAACAGTTAACCATTTTTTTTGACCTTTAAAAATGGCGATTTCATAGACCACACTATGTTGGATTTTTTTGAGAAGTAAAGGAGATATTCCAAAAGCCTGGCACACAGTAAGCACTCAATAAATGATGGCTACTATCAACAAACAAAGGCAAACCAACAGCACCATGGGCATACAAGAAGATGTGGCCCATAGATGTGCTTACCATCCAATCCACCTCAGAGAGGAATTCAGGGGACTTTTAAAAATGATTTTATACCTTTATTTTTGAATGTTGAACTAAAAAGTATATAATGCAAAGTAAGACTTCTTTCTACCCCTGCACTTCATCCAGAGCTTCCCCTAGGGAGTTTTATGTCTTTCAGAGATATTCAGTGCATAAACAAGCATTCGTATATGTTGCAAACACACACACAAATGGCAAACGAAATGCACAGATAGATATTCCTGTGTCAATATACACATCTACCCCATTCTCCCTCTATGCTATTTAACAGCTTTATTGTATTCTATTGTGATTTTATACTTATGTGCCCCATAGCAATGTTTTGGTCAATGATGAACCCATATGTGATTGTGATCCCGTAAGATAATGGAGCTGAAAAATTCCTATCACCTGTTATAACTGTCGTAATGTCGTAACACAACACATTGCTCTCACATCTGTGGTGATGCTGCTGTAAACAAACCTACTGCGCTGCCAGTTGTAGAGAACTACAGCACACACAATTATGTACAGTACCTAATACCTGATAATGATAATAAATGACTGTTACTGGTTTATGTATTTATTACATTATACTTTTTACTTTAGAGTCTATTCTTTCTACTTATTAAGTAAAAGTTTGCTGTACACTGTGTTACTCTAGCTACTACATCTCTTGACTGTGTCATTTTGTCTTATGCTCGATTAATCTCATGTTGTTTTGTACAGTCACATGCTGTACAGGCTTATAATCTAGGAGGAATAGGCTACACCACAGAACCTAGTGCTTAGTAGGCTATACCATCTAGGTTTGTGTACGTGCACTCTATGAAGTTCACACAGCGACAAAATCACCTAACGATGACATCTCAGAACATATCCCCATCGTTAAGAGGTGTACGACTGTATTTGAGTCCCTGATTGACAGACATTTGGGTTGTTTGAAACCTTCTGCTAAAATAAACAATGCTGCAATGAATATTCAATGAATATATCTCATTTCACACATATCGGAGTATATCTGAAGGATAAAGTCCCAGAAATGGAATTGTAAGGTTAAGTGATACACATTTTTAAATGGCCAAATAGTCTAAATTGCCTTCCCTTGAGGCTATTCTAATTCACACTCCAGTAAGCAACAGGTGCCTATTTCTCCATGTAGGAGGTCAGTTCTGAATTAGTTTTTGACAGAGGGGGAAGATGGTTCTGCTGCGCTCGTCAGACAAAGCAGGATGGTGGCTCAGCAGCCAGCCTGCGGTGAAGTTACCGCGATCAGGAGTGAGGGAATCCTGGCACCTTACCATCAGCATGTACAAAGCACTCTACATGTAACCCGCAAGGAGCACAGATTCCATACACAGATACACAGCCTCACAGAGAGAAAAGACTAGTAAGGAGGGGCACACAAGAAGCACCAGAAGCGGGTGGGAGTAGAGTGGGAAGTATACCTGCCCTGTAGCTGGTGACTCCCTTGAAGAGGGCAAAAGAGGCACCACATTTTCCCAGCTCAGTTGTTAGTTTCAATGAGTTGGGAACACAGGGTGTAACTCACCACAACCCAGCTCGGAGCACACTCTCTCCCCTCGTCCATGGGAGGCTGGGTGTGGATAGTGGACCAAACCCCATATTGGGAATTTAAGAGGCCTGGGTTTGAGTGTTGCCTCTTCCACTTTTTAGCTATATGAATTGGGCAAATCTCAGTTTTTCTGAGTCTGTTTCCTCCTTTGTAAAGTGGAGATAATATTACGTAGAAACATTGGAACTGATGTTTTATAAAATGTTAAGGGATGTTACCATATACAGTGTCTAGCATATAGAAGACAGTCCAAAAAGTCTGATGGAGGAACCAGTGACTTTTCCATTGAAATTGTTATTAAAATGATCTTTCAAGCAGAGGTTTTAGCTTGAAACATTTTAGGAACTAAGGCTCTGTCCGGAAAAGTTTTATGAGGTGGACTTAGAGTAAAAGCTTATGGAGATGTCCTCACAGGGAGAAAGCCAACAGGGAGCGGATTCTACTCCCAGATGAGGGTCTTCGCTGCCTCTGCCACTCCCATTAGGGCCCCCTCGTTCCGGGTGACCAATTGCTCTCTGAGGCTCCTAGGACACAAAGCTCCTGGTGTCTTGTCATTCGGCGCCCAACTTGTTTTCTTTTCTGCATGGCTGACCTGCCTCTAGGAGTCGAGCCTGACCCATTAGGAGCCCTAAGAGAACCACCGAGAACTCGCAGAGGAGATAACTTGACATAAAGTGGGGAGAGGGACGGATGAAAGGGAGCGAGAGCACGGGCAACTTGGCGGAAAGCCTGCAAGGACGCTCCGAGGGCCCTTCCCAGGAACAACTGGATCCAGCCGGTCCCAAACTCCCGGTCCTCCCCAGAAAGCCTGCTCTTCGCCTCCTGGTGCGGGTTCCTGAGTCGGACCCGCGGCTCCCAGCGCTCCCAGCTGCTGGGAGCTCGGTTCCAGGTGGGGAGGCACCTGCTCCGGAATCGCCCTCCGGCCGGAGGGAGCCCGTCCTGTCGGCCCAGCCACACACCCTCCTGGCCAGCGTACACCTCCCAACCCATCCCTGCCCGCGGGGCGCACGGTGCCACTCACGTCCGGCGAGCTCGCGGGCGGCCCCACCTCGCACTCCGCACCGCGGCGCCCTCCGCGCGCGTCCGCCGCTGACCTTGTGTCGTTCTCGTCCGAGTCCGCAGCGGCCGCCGGGTCTCCGCTCCCTGGCAGCAGGGGTCGGGGTGGGCGGGGCGGGGAGAGGCTGCGGCCGGGAGGGGTGCCCGCAGGCTGGCCGCACAAAAGCGAGCCTCGCCTCGCTGCGCCCCATTCAACGCTCTGCCGCGCTCCCTCCGCCCCTCCCGCTCCCCGCCCGCTCCTTAAAGGCCGAGCGCCTGGCTCGGCTCTCCAGCGGCTCGCGGAGAGGCACAGGAAATGACCTCAGCAGGTTCCAGCCTCCCACCTCTCCACACCGCTGGGCTCTTCCCCAGGGCGGTGGGGCCCGGGGGGCGGTGGGGTCTCCCGGCCTCCGGCCCCAAGCTCTTTGCGGGGGCCGCACCAGCTGCTGCAAGGAGCGCCCCAGGATCTGCTCAACGTGGGACCCTCGCAGGATGAGGCGCAAACCAGACTCTCCTCCCCAAGGGAGATTCCAGCGTTTGGCGACCTGTGAAAACTTTTAACTCCCGGGTATATGAAGCAGAAGTTCTTATTTCAGTCTGTCTCACTGGCAGATCCATGTTCTGATTTGTAATCTGGGGGAAAAAAGTCAACCCAGCCCAGAGGGTAACTTGCTTACTTATGGATGTCTCTGCATTACTTATTTAAAGGAGCCAACGAAAGAGTCAGAAAAGCAAGCAAGACACTGCCTGCTGAGCAGTTTGCAGAGCTGTCTTCAATACACCCTTGTTCTTCAAGGGCTTACAATCTCTCAGCTCACCGGTATAATCCTACACCCAAAGGGGTTGGAGCATTCAACTTTTGGTTAGCTGGGTATGGGGTAAAAGCTTTTTTCCTCAAAGGACTGAACAGAGGCAAACACCACCAGGACTTGGTTCTCCAAAGAGGCTTTAGAAGACTCACTCCAGGCGGTAGTGCAGGATCCCCTGGCTCCACTCCAGGTTTGAATCTCAATCTCTAGAGGTGAGGCTGGGTTATTGCCCAGCTAACAACCTCCCCGGGTGACTTTCCTGCACAGTTTAGAGAGCTCAGACACTATGGAAAGCTGGTCCCAGTAGAGTAGGAGGCCAAGGGTGAAAGTTCAACTGGGCCACTGGGACTCCAGGGATTGAACTTGAAAATGCTCATAGCTCCTGAGGATTGGGATAGATCATCCCCAGACTGTGGGACACTGGCCTCTGCTGTACCCTTCAACACTCTGAAAATTGCTTAAGGGAGCCCAAAAGCAAGTCCTCTGGAGTTTGTAAGGGAGATTCATTCATTCTTTTTGAATAGCTAATCATGCACATAGTATAAATTTCAAATAATACAGAGAGCTAACAATGAAAAGTAAGTATTCCTCTTGACCTGTCCCTTGTCCTCGTGATCACTCACCCCCAAACACGACTACTATTATTTTTGTGTGTATCCTCTCAAGATATTTTATGCATATGTAAGTATTCATATATTCATAAATACATATGTATTTATATATTCATTCATATGTATTCATATCCCCCTTTCAAAACCAAGGAAGCATCTCTTGCCTTTTTTCTCTCGACATTACCATTTGTTGACTCTAAATGTGACATATCAGCACACTGAGTGCCTTACATTTTTTAATGGTTCCCTAGTATTCCTAGTGATGGATATTTAGGATGTTTCCAATCTTGGACTATTAGATACCTTGTTACAATGGCTATCTTCGTACATACTTCTTGGATCACACTATGTCTGTTTTTATGGTTTAATACTTAGGAGTGGAAGTACTGGCTCTAAACACAATGTGAGTTTTAAATTCCAATAGATGATACCACATTTCCCTCAAAGGAGAGTGCACCAACCTACGTTTCTATCAAGGTGTTTGAGTGGCCCTTCGTTCCCTACCACTGCAACAACGAAGTGATTTATCACAAAGTACAAAGCTTTCAAAAGGGAGGCTTAACTAGGTTAATATGCACAGATGATTTTACAACATTGCTAGCACACAGTGAAGCTCAAGAAAGTTTTAGCTGTTAGTCTCCCAACTGCAGTCCTCTGTGTTTTGGGCTCTGTTTCAATCCCAGCTCTGTGAACCTGAGCAAGTTCTTTAGCATCTCTGGGACTTAGTTTCCTTTTCTTTAATATGAGGATTATAATGGCTCTCTCTGGAGTTGGTTTGAGGATTAAATCAGATAATAGAGTTACATAAATTTTGAGATCCGATCATTATTCAATAAGCGATAGCTATTCTTCTTCCCTCAAACTTCCCCCCAACTTTTTATTTTGGAAACTTCCAACCTACAGGAGTTGCAAAAAATAGTACATTAAATACCCATATACTCTTCACCTAGGTTTACCACTTGTTAATATATTGCCACATTTACTTTCTCCACCTCCTCAACCATTTGAGAGTTGTATGCAAACTTTTTACCCATTTTTTACACAACTTGTTGACCTTTCACCCCTGAATACTTTAGCATGTACCTTCCTAAGAACAAGGGTGTTTTCCTAATATTATCACACTTAGAAAATTTAACATCAATACAATACTATCATCTACTATGTAGCACATATTCTGTTGTCCCAATAACGCCCTTTATAGCTGAGTTTTACAGCTCTTCTATTTATTAATATTTGTCCCTATCTAGTATTCACCAGAGTGAATGGATGATTAGAGGAGGGTGGGCTAGTTCCTTCCTCCGCTCCAAAGAGAGAGTGACTCCTACAGCACTAGCTAGACCTTGGCATTGTTTGAGGGCTGCAGGTAATCAGTAACCAGGCCACCAGAGATGCTCACAGGCAGAACAGAGTTTCCCATCTAACGCTAGGGATTGTCTCATCAGCCACCTTTGCTGATGTTCCCTCCTCTGCCTGACCCCAGCCACCCCATGCCGACAGCCCAGGAAGGAACTGTCCACCTTCCCCTGCAACTCTGGTGTGGTTTTTGAAGTTCCCTGCACCTCCCCCACTGGTCCCCAATCAGCAGAGGCAGCTGTTCTGGCTCTAATGAGACCTATGTCACCCTGAACCACAGCTCCCTACGCCACACTCCCCTCCCCGACCTGCCCCAGGAATGAATTTCTATGGACCTTCATGCTGGCATACACCAACTTAACCCTGAGATTAAGGACTGGAATGACTGAGTCACTGTCTCTTCTCTACAATTTTTCTGTCTTAAAGCATTTTCTATGTAGCTCTCCTTGAAACTGAGACCAAGAGTCGAACTGTGGCCTCTGGCCAAATCCAGACAATGACACCAGCTGACGCTGACATCCCTCTCTTCTTCCCTCCCTCCCTTCCTTTCCTTCATTCATTTATGGTAACTGACTTTTCAGTTGGTCTAGGTATGCTATCAGACGCCCAACTATAAGCTTGGATAAACCATCACCTTGCTTCCTGCCTCAGTTTGTCCTGTTGTAAAGTGGAGAAATTATTTCCTCAGTACATCTACCTTTCAGGTCAGAGTATTTGATAGTTGGAGGAAAAGGCAGGATTATGAGGGAGTCGCCACAGCAGAGGGGAGCTTTGCATAACCGAAGTAAAGAAAAAGCCATCTTGGGCACTATCCTTGGCTGGTGCTATGGTGGGAGAGGAAGGATAGCAGGAAGGGCGGGGTGGGAGCTGGGGGCCTTGAAGCCGACTGGAAAGGCTCTGAGCCCACAGACCCCTCTACAGATCTATAGAGCAATGGTACCCACCACACCTACAGCTTGTTTCTGTTTGATGTTAGCTTATGATTACAAGTG
>NW_006438074.1:5227238-5231321 GCF_000325575.1 Pteropus alecto | reverse complement strand
CAAGACCAAAGTCTGCCAAATATGTGAACATTTATTAGTAAGCAGGCACAAGTCTCACAGCCCGTTTGAGGGAGTCGGGGAGTCGGCCTGTCTAGTTCTTACCTGTAGCTCAAACGAGGACAGAGGTCATCTTTCTGGCTAACTCCATATTTTGAAAACCACTTATTTTGCCAAGGAAAGATTATTTCTAGCATCCCTCAAATACATTCAGCCTGCTGGTGTAGCTTTGATGGTGGTTAAAGTGTTTATGTAACCACCCTCTAGAGCATGGACTCCTTATCAGAGTGCTTCAGATGCTAACTAACCACTTTAAGAGTAAGAGGAGAGGCAGTGTATATACACACACGAAATGGTTTAGTTTGAAATAGTTAAAAAAATAAATTCCTACAGTCAATATAACAGCATTCTAGTCTGTGCCTGGTTCTCTGGGCAGTGCATTGGGAAAGAATAGGGGCCTTGGAACTGGCCGGACTTCAGTTCAAGTCCCAGCTTTACCACTTACATACCGACGTAACCTTGGGGTGGTTGCTTAAGCTTTCTGAGTTAATTCTTCTTCTGTAAAATGGCAATAATAATAATTCTTGACTGTTAAGGTTGTCGAAAGGATTTAATGAGATAGTATGATGACTGGCACGTAGCAAGTTCTGTATAAATGGTAGCTTTTGTTAATCACTCTCGGAACAAATATTTGCTGGAGGTCTAATGTTTACCAGATACTCTAAAAGTTCCCCAGGTATCTGCTCTTCTAGGTCAGAGGTGGTATGTTCCCAAGGAGTTCCCTTTGTTGCAAGATTGCAATAGATACAGGAGGTGGCTTGGGAGACAGGAATAACTAGCAGAACTGGTGATACATTTGACAATTCCTCTTCTTCGTATCCTGGGATTTCTAGATACCCTACTTCCCAATCCCACTTATTTTCTCTGAGCAGGGCTCGAGGCTCCAAAGAGACCCATCCTGCTTCATTGAAACCCTCCCAAATCAAGCACCCCTTCTTCTGTCTTCAGAGCCTGGTTCTCAGTTGCTGTTGGAAGGAAAGTAAAGAGAAAGAAGGAGAGACAAGAGGAGAAGGGGAAGGGGACCCCAGGTTCCCGAGAGGCCTGGGGTCAGTCCTGGTCCAGCCTTCTGCCTCAAGAGCTAGGGGCAGAGCTCGGGAGCTCTTGGGTTAGAGAGAAGTCAGGAGGCTATTTCTACTGCTGACACTCTGGGAGCAGCCAGAGAAACCATGGGCTGGGGCGGAGAGGCTCAGAGTCACCGTGTAAGTGGGGCTGGGAGGGCAGTGATTGGACGTGTAGAGAAGCACAGAGTACAAGACAGGAAAGAAATGAGGTAGCCCAGAGGCAGAATTCTATGTGTGCGTGCGTGCATGCGTGCATGTGTGTTGGGGTTGTCCCAACTTTGTGTGGACTCTCATTTATTCATTCAGTTACTAACAAATATTTACGGTATATTCACTATTTTCCAGACACTGTGTGAGGAAAAACAATGTGACCCATAAACTCAAAGCACAGGCTTCAGAACCAGATGTGCCTGCTGTTGAATCCTGGCTCTTCTCGGCGCTAATCACGGGGAAGAACCAATGCAATTACCACATATATCACTGCACATGATCTGTCCAGTGTAGCTGTGGGCTCCGGAGCCAGACGGCCAGGTGGAGGATGGGGAGGGGGAGGTTCTTCATGTGTCAAACAAGAATCAGAATTCTTTCCTCAGAGGGTGATTATAAAGGTGCAGATAAAGGGTCTTTCCCAGTGCCTGACATATGATAGTGTAATTAAATGAAGGATAAAGGAGTAAAGGACTAGCAAGATGCCCAACGACGAGGAGTTTGGAAACTAACAAAAAGGAGAGGGTGGAAGGAGGGTCTGAGGGCTCCGGTGAGAAGACAGGCAGTGATTCCCCATCTAACCTTATGTCATAAAGTCTTGGGGGCAGTAATTAAAATATGGATTCAGGCCCCAAGCTTTGAGATCAGCATGCCCAGGGGTCTGTGTTTTCAAGCTTCTCAGGGCTGGGAGGGTGCCTGATAGTGACTGGTTTGTCATACATCATAGTCCAACACTCCAATGATCTTCTTGGAGAGTAACAATAGCCCCAGAGAGGAACACAGAGTAGAACTGATGTAATTATAACATATATCAGTGCCAAATGATCTGTCCAGAGCAGCTGTGGGCTCCCCAAACAAGAGAGAGTGACGGGAAGGGGGGCTCAATAGGATGGAGGTTGAGAGAGCGGGGAGGAGATGACAGAAAGGGAGAAACGGGAGCTAAGTTGGGGAGTTAATGGATCTCAGAGAATAAGAACCGGATAAATCCAGCCTTCTTAATGGGATTCTAGATCATTTTACAACTTGCATCATCGTGGTTTTAAACCGGCTATCTTATCTCCATTGAAAACAATGGCTGCTCACATGGGGGTGCGGGGCGGGCAGGAGGGGCTGGGCAGGGACCCGCTCCAAGTAGGTGGCTGGTACTATAGCGGCCTAGAGAGCCCATGTGGGAAGAGACTCGGGTTTTAAGAAGCCAAGGAAACTCAGACTCGTCAGGGAACTGGCTGTGGCACCATGGCTTCTTCCCTGCAGCATGTGTGTAGTACGCCTGGCCCTTGAGTTCTCAAGATAACAATGTGTGGCCTCTGGGGTCCTACTTCCAAAGTTCAAATCCCAGGTCTGGCACTTAGCTCAGTACTGGCATTTAGTAAGTACTCAGTAGATGCTGGCCTTTATTATTATCTCTTCAGCTAATGACAGACCCAAGCTGAGAGAAAGATAAGTCTTTCCTTCAACCCTACCTCGTCCCCAAACTCGATTCTGCCTGCGTCTCCCATTAGTTCATCTCATAGTCGAACTAACAGAGTGAGAGGTCTGGTGAGCTAGGGTTCAGCTTTTATGCATTTAATATATGTTTGGGGAGTGTCCACTGTGGATCAAAATGTAGGGGAGGAAGCGTGTGGAGGAATAAGTGGCTCGCTCCAGGGCAAACTGGACCTCCAGGGCATGTTCATATCCCTTGGCTTCCCCTCCTCCAAGCAGCTCCTTCACCTGACAGACAGTGGCCTACAGTTTGGGGTGAGGACCTGCACGCAGGGCTGCGAGTGCAAGTTCCCTCTGCTGCAGGGATGCATGCATTCCCGGGCAAGGTGCCTTCCAGGCTCAGTGGTTGCTGCAGAGTACACCAACGAGTGCCCCAGGATTCACAGAGAAGGGAAGACACGAAATACCTGAACAGACCGAGAAGACATAGCCATTGCAGCTTTTCCTCCCTCCTTTCCCCAGTGGTTTGGAGTGAAACCAATAGGTCTGTTATCTCCTTTGATCAATCAGGCCTTCACCTCGTGCTTCTTTTCATCACGCTCAGGCTTGTGGTTTTTATGAGAAGTGTCGAGGCTCATGTCCTATTGGAAGCTCTCTTTGCCAGCTCCTTTTTTTGTGAAGGAGGGTTAGTCTAGATGACAAGCTATATTCCCTCTCAAAGTCCTAGTCCTGACCATTGACCTTCCAGAACATTGGAGGCTATCTCTTAGCGCCATCTAGTGGTCAAGATGGCTTATTTTCTTTAAAACATTTATTTACCGTTTTAAATTTAATGTATAAAATTTTCTATTACAGTTGACGTACAAAATTATACTAGTTTCAGGTGTACAACATTGTGATTAGAGATTTATATAACTTATGAAGTGACCACTCCAATAAGTCTAGTACCTGATACCTGGGATGGCTTGTTTTTTTCTGCTCCCACCTACACCTAGGGCCAGATGTGTTCCCTTCTGATCTGACTACTGCATGCTTTAGTCACCTCAGAAGGGGGTGGTTAATGAGGCTTTAAGCTCTGCCTAAGATGGAGACTTTATTTATTTTTTTTATTTACTTATTTTTTATTTTATTTTATTTATTTAATTTTATTTTACTTTTTTATTTTATTTTATTTTATTATTTTATTTTATTTATTTATGCACACATTATCAAGGTTGTGTACTGTGTCTACTACACTGCATGTTTTCCTGCACATCTACAACCAGCCCAATTACTCCATCCAACTGCTGCTGCCCATAGTAGTGAACTAGGAACTGGTCAGTGCTCTCTCACA
>NW_006438074.1:5217577-5226877 GCF_000325575.1 Pteropus alecto | reverse complement strand
TGATATCATGTGATTTTCAACTTTTTCTGTCTGGCTTATTTCACTTAGCATGATTATCTCGAGGTCCAACCATGTTGTTGCAAATGGCAGTATTTCATCTCTTCTTGTGGCTGAGTAATATTCCATTGTATATATGTACCACACCTTCTTTATCCAGTCATCTGTTGTAGGGCACTTCAGTTGCTTCCATGTCCTGGCCACCGTGAATAATGCTGCTATGAACATTGGTGTGCAAATATCTTTTCAGATATAGGTTTTCAAGTCTTTGGGGTAAATACCCAGTAGAGGGATTACTGGATCATATGGTAGATCCATCCTTAGTTTTTTGAGGAACCTCCATACTGTTTTCCATAGTGGCAGTATCATTTGCAGTCCCATCAGCAGTGTATGAGGGTTCCTATTTCTCTAAGGTGGAGACTTTAAACTCTGCATACTTTGTTCCTGTTCAATTTTGCATAGTTTCAGGGAAGGAGATTAGAAAACTTAGTGGTATTAAAAGACTAAGGCGAAGCAGGGAAAGATGGAAAGAACATTCTGCCCCTTCCCAGCTCTGGACGACTGGCTCCAGCAGTGCACAGACTATCATCAGTCTGGCATGTATTTCAGGCATGTCTCACCTAGTCGTGCCACAAGAGCAGGGGACAGGAAGAGTTTCTTCTGCACAAAGTCCAAGTTGTGGGTTAAGGATCATCTTTGCTCTGCCAGAAATAAAGTGATAGGATACAGAGCTGGAACCAGACTGTCGACTCAGCATACTGAGGGAACCCACATATTGGGAGCTTTGCTCATGTAGAAGTGAGCTTTGGAGTTTTCAACGAGGTGGTATGGATAGCGCACCTTTCCAAAAAGGAATTTCTGCATTTCCAGGTTCAGAATTTTTTGATCCAGGTCCAGAAGAGAGAATACTAGTCCTTTTCCCTTTGCAGAGTGGGGCCCACCTAAAGTAACCAGGTAAAGCCGACGTAGGTTTTGTATATGAGAAGGGAGGTAGGAGATGGAGCAGAACACATAGATTGCTAGGACAGGAAACGGATAGGCATTGCTCTGGGGGTGACACATGCCCGCTGCTCCTTCTGAACATTCCACGTTGCCCCAGTGGCCGTTGGAGGAACTCTCAGATGGCTTCTGGAGTGATCTGGTTCTGAAAGCAGGAATCTCCCTGCAGGGCACTGGGGATCGTCCCTGTGTGGACCTAGGATCTCTGGAACAAAAAATACTCTTGGGGAGAACAGAGCTTTTGGGAAGCAAAATTTTAGTGTCAAATAAATCCATTGGAATATTCAGAATAAGAAATTTCCCTAAATCCATTTGTCATTCGAGCCAGTGAGATAGTAATGCATATGTGTAGTAATAGTCATAAGATTAGAAGCCATTTATAGAGGCGAGGATCACGAAAATTTTTCTAGAACTTTTTCCTCCCCCTCTAAATCCCTGCTTCATTGACGTGGTTTTACGATTCTTAGTCTTTTCTTGAGCTAGATCGTTCAATATTTCTCTCCATTTGTGTTAAGAGAAGGATGCTTGAAAGGACCGCATTGTTCACAATATTTATAGCAGCAATACAAACAAAATAAAGAAAAAGATACAACCTAAATATTCATCAACTGAGACCTACTAAGTAAATTGTTATTATGATTCACCTAGAAAATAAAATACTATGCGGCCATTAAAATTTATGTTGAAGAATTATAGTTAGTGACATGAAAAGATCTTCATTACTTAATTTCAGGTAAAATTATTTCTAGAAAAGTATGTATAATATGACTTATTTATGTATAATTATATATGTATATAACTATATGTATATCTATGTATGTAAATATAGGTAGAAGATTTTTCCCCAAACATTAACAGTGATTATCTTTGGATATGGAAATTTGGTGTAATGTTTTTAGTTTCTGCTTTGTTTTTTCTATATTATATGAATGTTTTACAAGGAGTATGAATCATTTTTCTAATAAAGCTATTAAAATGTTTTAAAAGTATTGATCTCATCAGTAAAGTAGAAAGCTGAGATTCACGAAAGATGAGAAATAACTCAACAAAGCCACAATCTGCCAATGGAAGAGCCAGAATTTGCCCTCATAACTTTCCATCTCTCAAGTTTAATGCCAACCCCTCTGAGTAACTACCTCTAACTGGTTAAGATTCTGGGAAGGGATATGGCCTGGGTCTGGGAGTGGGCAGGGCCTGGGGGAGTAGGGGACCCATGTTCAGATCAGAGGAGACTCACATGCTTTTGATATTGCCTGGATCTCCATTACCTCTTCAGAGCAATTAAGCTATGACCACAACAGCGTTACTGGATTCCTATTATACACTGTGTTCTTGTGGTCTGGATGTTGTCCAGGTCTTGAAGGACCAGACACAAGCCTGGGAACAGAGTTAAGTTGGGGTGAGTTCTAATCTAAACCCATTTTACACCCTGCAAGGAAAATGATGTATTCAGCCATGTTCTCCTCTTGAGGAAAGAAGGAACCTGAAGCTGATCGGGTGTAGTCCAGAGGCCTGGCTCCATGAGGTTCTGGGTGGGAGCGGCATGGTAAATGATTTCCAGGAGCTCCATCTTCCTTCCCTCTACCCTTTTCCTCCATACCCACCCATGTTCCTCCACACTCTACTGCAGCATCAGAGACCCTCATGACCCTTCCTTTGACATCCTTAGAGTTCTGGAACATCATCCAGCTCTATTCAGCCTGGTGGGCAAGTAGCAGTAGAACAGGGAGTGGGACCAACTGGGCCCAGTGTCTCCCTAGAACATGAATTGGGATTTAAATAGTAAAAGCTCAAAGATATACAATAGTATTTATCTCCATTATAAAAACTTACTGGGTCAAGGCGAGGACTCTGAGCAATCGGTTTCCTTCTTAGGTTATGCACTCTGAACACAAACATGCAGCCCCAGGGCAAAGCACTCAGCACTTCTGTGTTCTTCCTTTGTGTCATTGGAGACCCCACTATTCTTCCCTTCCTGTCCCTATACCCTTCTACTATATTCCCTGAGAGGCCACAGCCTTATATACCTGACATTACTGACATTTTCCCATACCTGATATGGAAAAACCCACCAAAGATGGCATTGCCCCCTTCCCAGGTCTTTGTCTTGCTAAAGGACCTAAGAGAAAGCAAACCTTGACTTAAGCTGTGGGCAAGAAAGAGGAGCAAAGAGTCTTTTGACAGAAGTGTGTAAGTTTGCAAATACTGGTCAATTTTGAGCCAAAGCCTGAGGGTTTACTTTACAAATAGAGTGTGGTAGATATAAAGCCAGGTCATGGAAACAGACTCATCATAGAACACGAATAACCACACACCTCCCACAGCGCAGGAGGTGCAGAATTTAAAGCAGTGCGGGTAAAGCTTTGTTACAGACCACTGGGTATTGTCTCCTATCCACGTGTGCAGGTCTCAGTCTTTTCACCTGTATCACCCTAATCCTGAGCACAGTACATGGTATATTAACGGTTGCTGAATCGAATAGCAAATTCCTTAAAGTCAAGAGTCCAGTCCTCACAACGGCGTAGTGCTAGGGAAGAGAAGACACGAAATACATACTTATTAATTAATTAGCATCTGACACTAATAGGACAACCTCATGTGAACTAATTCCTCAGGTAAGATGGAGTCCCTGGGATCATCAACCTTTTAGGCTTATGCAGCCTTTCCTGAAGGTGGCAGAGTTTTTCTGGAAGGGCCAAGATGAGGAGGGTATAAAGAATTGAAACAGGTTTTATTCTCTGTCATGCAGTCTGCATCCCCCCACCCCCACCCTGATCCCCCAGCTGGGTTGCCTCTCAGCCAATTTCTGTGGGAGAAATCTTTTGACTCAGATCTACAAAAAAAAAAAAGATTTTTTTCCCCCTACTCTAACCCGTCCTAGGACCTAGTGGAGCCAGGAATTGGGACTTGAATGAGATGTTGTGATAGAAACTCTTAACCTATTAATGTTGCCAAATCCCCAGATATCCTTCTGCGATCACTGCGTCTGGCCGAAATTTCTCTTTGAACTGATGTAGTGAAGTTGGGACAGGCACACAGTGTCCCCCTGGGCAGAATGGATTAGATAGCAGCATAAAAGCTTTTAGTTGCAAAGCCTTCTCATAAGCAGGCTCGCCTTAACAATACCTCTTTGTTCCTTCTCAGACGACTAAGCTCCTTGTATCCTGGCAAAGGGAGGCACGGAGGGGAGGTGACCGGCCTGGAGTTTGGTTTCTAGTCTCCAGGGCAGAAATTCTTTTAAATTTGCCCAGCACCTAGATTGACTGCTGAGTAGGAAATGAGAGCAGCTGGGGAGTGGGGGTGGCTCTCTCCATGATTCCCAAGTTTCATAATTAACTCTACCCCCACCCCCAAATTTATAACGTTCACAGTTAAACTTATACTCAGAAGTATGAAGTAGTGTAGTTTCAACGTATGTTTATATTTTCACTTTGATTTCTTTCAGCATTTTAGCTTTCCCCCTCCCCCTTAATTTACCGCTAGTCTAGTGAAACTGCACTAATTTTCAGGGCTGTCTTAGTGAAAACACATTAATGTCTTAATGCTTTATGGATGAATTCACATTATCACAGAATGGTAAGGTCTTCATCTTCAGGCTCGAGGTGTTCACGAATACTGCATAGTCCTTATCCACTGCATTTTCTTTTTAATGATTAAAAAAAGAGAGACGACATGATTTTTAAATATCCCCAAAGTGGGAACACACACAATCTTTTGAGAGCTCTGTGAAAATACATACCTGTTTCCCACACGGACAGATGGACAGCACACCTACTGATAAACCTGCACTTAACTTGACCATTTTCCCAGGGCCCAATGCCTCTTCCCTACTCCGCTGGTACCCCTCTCTACTCCTCAGAGGCATTTTATAAACATTCAAGAATATCCTTAACAATTTTTTGCACTTGCTTTCCATATCACAGCTCACTCATTTCTGAGCACAGCTCAAAGCTGTGCCAAGTCCACATAACCTCTGCCCATCTCCAGCTCTAACTGACCCCAGCATGAGCAGTGACTCTTTTCAACCATCTATACCTTCCCGTCTTGTTCTTTTCAGAGCTTCATGCTGCTTTCTCACAGTTTAGGTGTTTCTCCCTTTACTCTCTCTCATAGTCAAGAAACTTATAGAGGCACCGAGTCAGGGGCACATTCCCTGTGCTGCCTGCTTCCCCCGTGTCATGGATATTTGCATTTGGGGGGCTGCATAGCAGCCTTTCCCTTCCTTTGGTAACAACACTTTTGACTTCTCTTTCACTGCTTACCCCTCGATCGTGGTGTGTGGTGCCGGTAGAGCTTATGCCAGGGTATCCTGCAAGCCCTTCCCCGGCCAACAGGTGGATACATGACTCAACTTGAGCAAATGTGACCCTTTTACAATTGAGCAGAAGTGAGAAAAAGATTGAAGTTCTTCTGGCAGCAGAGCCCTGAGGAGACCTTCAAATACTTCCCATTACCTCGGCCCTAAAGCTGTCCTGGTCCTCGCCTTTTCAAGTCTGTTTTGCTAGCAGTCCCATGCAATCCACAAGCTACCTGATCATATTCTTCTAATAAAGTCCTCTTAGGCTTAAGATTGCTAAAGTTGGTTTCTGTCGCTTGCAACCAAAGAATCCTAAATGATGTAGGTTCACACTCCTTAGCCTCTTTACACCTCTGTCTTTCCTGTTTCAAGAAGGGGCTGTTACAAAGAGAGTCCCCCATTTCTCAAACTCTAGCCTATTACCTTGACCTACACTCTTACTGCCAAGATCATGCCCATATTTTCTGAAAGACAAGAATTTTTCTGTCTTTCTACAAAGCAAACCATCTACGAAGGGGTTGCTCTTGTCTACCAGAAGTAATTTTCTTGATGACTTTTAAGGGAAACAGGAAGATGTCTGTATGCTCGTCAGAGAGGATTGGTTCCCTGGGGGTTCCCTCAGTTCTCCCTCACCCAGCTTGTTTTCCCTTGAAGCCAGTCTACATATTCCAAACTCAAGACTAACTTTGACTTCAATAATTCCTCTGCTCCTACCTCACTTCTTATCACAGCATCGGGGACAGACTCTACATACTTCTCTCTCAGTCTCTAATTTTCATGCTCCGCTCCCTATCAGGTCCTTCCTGATCTGGCTGCGAGCCCAGTCCCTCCAGCGAAATCACCTTCATGAGCCACATCTCTCCTGACTTGTGGTCAGAGGCAACCCCCAGGGAACCAATCCTCACTAACAAGTATATAGAAAACACAAGAGCAACCTCTTATGGATGGTTTGCTTTGTAGAAGAGCAAGAAAGTTCTCGCCTTTCAGACAATATGGCTAAGAACCTACTGTATTCAAGGCACTTTGGAGACTACAAAGACACTTGAAAGACATTCTTTTTCCCTGCTTGGTGGTAGAAGAGAGATGTTTCTGCTATGACAGGGACTTTTAACTATGTCTATGTGCCTGGCACTATGCAAAATACCTAACATAAATCATCTTATTTATGCTTAAAACAGTCATGGGGTTGGGTATTATTGTCATTTCCATTTTGTAGATGAGGAAAGAAGCTCAGAAAGGTTAAATAGACTACCTTAAGTCATCTGGCCAAGATATGAAGTCTGAACTCAAATCCAGTTTGTTCTGATAAGACAAGAAGGCAAAGGAGGGCTGGCATCCTTTGGTGTGTGTCAGTGCAGTGCAGCTTGGTTTGTCCTATGGCCATCCACCTTGAGTCTGTACTTGAATCACTAAAGCACTATTACTGTGCCTACCTTCACTCAGGGTCACCCTCCCCACCCGTTCCCATAACACTGCATGCATATTTCAGCATTCTTTGGGTGAAAAGCCAGAGAACCACTCATTGCTACAGGTGGTATTTTTGGGTCTGCTTCTGCAGCAGACTGCTCTGCCAAATAAGACACACTTGGTCTTATTTGAAATCTTCTAGGTATAGTTGGAAAGGACCTCAGATGGGGTGCCAGATGCTCTGAGTTTGAACTGTATTCTCCTTTTTCTAGCTATATAACCTTGACCAAACCATACAATGTCTCTGAGCCTTGATTTCCTCATTTATAAAATGGGGGTAAAAATTGCTGCTTTATCCAAAAAGAGATGCTATGTCAATTATAAGGCATTATATACATTTTTGTTATGAAGAAGTCCTTCCTAATTTAGGAATGAGGAAAACCCAGATCATGGAGTTAAGTCCATGGGAGAGCTGAATAGTAACTGGCTGATGCCAAGTCTCGTGCCTTAGTTCCTCACTCTTCCTTCTTTCTGATCCTATAACTGGCACGTTGGCTTCTATATACTATGGCTTCTACACTAAGGATGAAAATACTAATATTATATAACATATAGACCTCAAAGTTTAATTTTTGTCTATGATTTTAGAAGAAATTCTAACATTTTTGTGAGCCCTAAAAATATCATGGGTGCGAGGCAGTGCACCTACCGTGCCTAATGGATAAGTCACCCGGAATTCAGATCTTCTGCCTTTCCAGCCTATTATGCTTTCCTCTACGCAATGCTGCCTCCCAGAGTCGGGGAGGGAGCTGAGTCAGCTGCCAGCCACAGACTGAGAACCAGAGCGGGAGAACTGGGACTCCAAGGCAGGGGGGCACAGGGGAGGTCCCTCTTCAGCAGGTGGGCTTTGTTGCCAGAATAACTGCGCCGGCCGCTCCTTGCCAAGGTATTCCTGAGAGGAGGCTGTCTCCTGCCTCTTCAACAGTATCCTAGGAACAGCCCACCTGACTCACTGTCGGCCTGACCCTTTCTCTCCACTTCCTGCTTTACCCTCAGCAGAAAACACTTTCCTATGGAAGGCTTACTGTGTACTGAGAACTTTACTGAGAACTTTATGTCATTGGGTCATCAAAATATACTTATAAATTGGCAATATTATCTCCATCTTACAGAGGAGGAAACTAACTCAGGGAAGCTAAGAGATCTTGCCCCTGGCACCACATGGTTATGTTCTTGGTTATGTATACTGGTTTGAGAAATCCAACGTAACTCCTGTCCCCATCAAACCTCAGTGTTTTCCTTCTGGAAAAAATGACTTAGCCAGCCCAAGAACAGGGGGTGTATGGGATGGGCTTAGAACTCCTTGTCCACATTGCTCATCTCTAGATTGGGATATAACTTTGAATATCCCCGCTGGACAGGAGGTTGCTGGAAGACCCATGGCCCCATCAAACAATTAGGGGAAGACATAGAATCGTATTAGGTTCAGATAGTAGCAAAGCTACCCAGCTTCTCATCCAGAGTGAGGTGAGACCAGCTGGATGAACCTCGGTTTCCTTTTTTAGAAGAATCCATGCTTCCTTGGATCTCTGAGAACTATTTGTCACTGTGGCATGTGATAAAAAAGGAGAGAGAGCTAGGAGAGAAGCAGCCCTCAGATCTCATATCAGGCCTGGGGTTTGCGTGAGAATTAGAAAAGGGCGCCCCCTCTGGACAGATTATTTACAAAAGGACACCTCCAGGGGACATTACAAAAAAATTTTTAAAGTCCTTTGCTCTTGGCTGAGGCACCCAGTGCCAGGACCGAGGTTTGGCGTTGGGATAGGGGTTGGATTGCATTCTCACTCCCTGAATAGGCTTTCTGCAGCACCTAGGACCCGTATGAGGGGCCTGTCTCAAGTCAGGGCCGTCTGTCACGGATTTCCCACCTTCCCTATTCCAGAATCTCTAGGCTTTCCAGATGACATCCAATATTATCTGCCTTCCAACAGAAGACCCTAGATTGACATCAGAAAGAACATCTTCTGTTCATTCTTTGCGGTATAAACCAAATCGTGGGCGTTGGAAGTTCAGGCCAAATTTGCCACAGGCAAATTCCTTAATTTCCATAGGCCTCAGTTTCTCCCTCTTGAAAACCTAGCTAATAAAAACAACCTTGCAAGGCTGTTTCAATGGATAGACCGCACAGAACTCAATAGTGGCACACAGTAGGTCTGCAACACCGTGCGGCCCATAGCCCTTAGGTAGCCGGAACCTGCAGGATACCCACGATGGATGCTGTACACGCAGTCCCCACAACTCCTACAAGCCAGGAGGTCAGAGGCCCGGGCTAGTCCTCTCCTCCCAGCTCCTGCAGACACTTTGAATGCAAGCGGAGTGGCAAGGGCCGGGAGGGCCTAGGAGTTCTGCACTGCAGCCACCTGCGCGGAGGCCCAGGCCGAGGGCGCGCCGCCAAGAATCCCGGGCGCGGCCGACTCCCGGCTGCGGGAGGCAGCGGGGTCACCAGGGTAGAGCACCTGGCGCGCCAGCGGGCATACAAGGAGTTAAGCGGGGCCGGAGGCAGGGCTCCTGTCAGACGCGAGCATGTGCAGTTTGCACCG
>NW_006438074.1:5194600-5217015 GCF_000325575.1 Pteropus alecto | reverse complement strand
CGCCGGGAGAGGTGGCCCCGCAGGGCGGGCAGCGCCGAGTGCCGGGGGCGCCGGCGATGATGTGGTTATGGGGAAGACCCAGCGACCGGGCTGGGGGCGCTGCCCCATCCCGCTTCTTTGCTTTCGGTTTCGAAGCGGCTGCCCCGGCTCGAGAGCTAGCGACTGATTAGATGGTGCGTCCCGGCTTGGATTCCCTGCGGGGGATGGGCGCATAGGGGGGCGTGTTGGGGAAGGGGTGCATGTTGGCAACTTTCCCCGCTTGAAACAAAGGCGCATCGGGGAGATGTGAGGGGAAGGGGGCCAGCCTGCGATCTCCGGCAGCGGAAGGTTGGCACCCCGCTTCCTCCGGGCAGAGAGCAGCCCCGAGGCCGCCTCGGGAGGGCGAAGGGGGGCGCCAGTCTGGGTGGAAGCTAGGGAGTCAGGGCTTGGGAGTGGGAACCACAGACCTTCCTGAGTTTGAAGCTGAGGACTTTCCAGAAGGGAAGGGAACCGTGCCAAGATGACCCTGCTGCCTTCTCTCCGGGGTGCATGGAAAAATTAGGTGATGGTGCACTGCACTCCCTGGGGCCCAACCTAGCCCCCTGGCTGCCAGCTCTTCATCTGTCCTAGCTGATCTCGGGCCCTCAGCGGGAGATGTAGGGCTGGGCTGGGGACCATTACATCCCTGTTCACAGGCAAGGGTAGGGAGACATTGGCCTCTTTCCCAGGTGTCTTCCTTTTCTTCTTTCTATGCTCGGTCAGAAACTGACTCCTTCCTTTCCTTCCCAGAATTGTCTCCCTCTTTCTCTGCGGTTTTCTTGGGATGTTTGGTTGCCTCAGGTACAGAGCCTAGGTGGCAGGTTTTTCGGATGTCAGTTCATGCCCTCCCAAGAGGAAAAGAGCAGGACCCGGAGGATCTGAGCCAGTGTACCCTTGGGGGCTCTTCTTATCAATTCTCTTGTGTTCTCAGCACTTAGTAACAAATTAGCTGTTCCTCTGGCTTTCAGACTTGGGTCATCAGGAGGCCTGGGTTCTCCAGGAAGAGAGGTCAAGGGAGGGCTGAATGGCCTGCTGGAGGGTGGTACAGTGTCTTTCTCTCTAGAAAACAAATGGGCCAAGTTCCAGGTTCCTGGTCCCCGACCTTGTGTCTCCAGGAATAAGGTGCCTCCAGCTCCAAGCAGCTTGCATATGATCACCGACTTCCATTCTGTGGCAGGAACGCCCATTGCCTTTCTTTCTCTTAGAAAGAATATCTCTTTTGAGAGTAGGGTTCCGCCCCCCCCCCCACACCCCCTGTTTGCAAGGCAGATCTACATCTGCTTGCCTGTGAAGACAGAAGGTACTGGGGCGGGGGTGGGGGTGGGGTAGCTGGACTGCTGGGTGACTCTCCTCCCTGTTCCTGTGAATGAGCTAATGATACAAGCAGTGGGGCCCCAAGTGGGCCCCGGGGACACCTTGCTCTACAGGAAGGGGAGGGTGGGCTGAGATGAGGCTTGGCCTTCCTCCCCAAGGCTTTGTATTTGGGGACAGAGATGAGTAACTGGGAAGACAATGGGGGCTGGACCAACTTACTTATCTGGTCCTTGGAGGGAAATGACAACCTGATTTAGTGTTGACTTTGGCACTTAAAGGTACAGGAGTGAAAGAGGTTCCAGACCGCTAAGGGGTAGCAGGAGAAAAAGAAGACCCCTGAGCTATTTAGATCTGTGGTCCTAGAACTTGTGGCTGAAGTCAGATGCAGGTGTTTGAGCAGAGAGCACCACCAGCCCCACTTCTGTAGGGCCCTTTCCCCTCTAAATGGGCAGGGTTGTTATCACTCAGCCCCCACTGGGCTTGTACCAAGCTGTGTATTCAGAGCTGAGCATAATGATCTGGAGGCCTGACCTCCCTACCCCCAATGGTGAGAAAAGGGGATTTTCCACGGATTGTTCCTCAAATGTACTGACTGTAAGATGGGAAAATGATACTCCCTCTGATTCTCTCTTTTAAAGTGATGAGGCATGAATTTTTACACTTATAAAGTGATTTAAGAGCCTTAAGTCCTAGAATAAAAGGTATTAAATGAATTAGGGAGCCTTATAGTATGTTTATTTCACTTGTATCGGATTTACGTGTTGTTTCTAAAGGGAAAGGTGTCATTTTGCGAGAAAGGGCTAAATTACAGCATTAGCGATAGGAGAAGCTCAGTGTTGGTTTTAAAAGTATAGTTTTTAATCAGAAAAGCACTTGCTGCAGCACGGGGGCAGCAAGTGTTTTTCGGTCTGCCTCTGCTCTCCAGATGTCTTATAGCTCCTTCCTAGTAGGAGTTTGCTCTGATACAGTGTCCGGTCTGGATATCAGTGATGGTCACCTTCCGAGCTCTGAGAAAGGTCTCTGACGTTGGGAACACTGATGTTATAAGCTGAGACCTGGACGAAGGCAGTAAAGTGAAGCTGCTTGGTCCTATCAGCAGCCATATCAGATCTGGCTGTCCTTGAGTGAAGGAAAATCTAACCCTCATACAGCCTGGCTGTTTTCAAATTTGTATCCCTCTCATTCCGCCTCCTCCACTCACCCCCAATTTACAGTTTGGGTTTTATTTTTTCATTGCAGGAACATTCTTTTTAAGGTGTGGATAATTTCTGACTTGGCAAACTCTCAGTTCCCTTTGTGGCAACACCTGGCCACGGAGGGAATGTAGGAAGAGATTCTGATATTCTGAGCAGGAAGAAATTCAGCCTTTCTGGTCAGGTCTTGCGCTTACTCTACCACCACCTCTCAGAAATCAGAGGCTTTGTCTTTGAAAAGTAAAGTGTAAGCTAATTTCTGGGGAAGGGGTAAGAGATGGCATTTTTGGTTCTGATTTCCCTTGAGGGAAACTGAGTCACATAGCGAGGTAGAACACTGGCTACTGTTTGTATGAATGTCTTTGTTGGGGAAGTTTTCCCTTCCTGGGATTTAAGAGTGTTTAGATTCAAGAGACCCAGGGGTTATACTTTTTCGTTATGAGATAAAGATGCACTGATAGAATTTAGGCTCCCATGTGCTTGGTTTCAGATGTACATTTGCCTCAGACTTTGAGCTGTGGGATGCTCCATGCTGTTGTGCTTCAAGGAAAACGAAGTGGTTTTCACCCCTGCAACTCACATCCATAGATAGAACCGAGGCCGAATAAGTAATCTATCACGTTCCCAGATAAAAAGGATGGCCTGCTTCCTTCCCTTTGCCCGTATCCATCCTGTAGGTGTGAACCCCCACTCTTCTCTGCCCTAAAACTGTCCTCGTGTTCATTTTAACATCAGTTTTTCTCTGTATAAATTCAGTGGGATCGAGGTCACGGAATGATATTGGCTTTCTGCTCCTGCGAAGGATGGTTCTGAAAGGTAACTTTCCATCCTCCGCTGGTGCTGGTGCTTCTACCTTTGTGGCTGGTCGTAATCCAGTGTGGCAATTCGAGGACTAACCAAAGTCATTGCTGATTTCTGTTTCTGAACATCCAGCTCCCCATTTTCCTTTAATATGCTGGCTCCCCAACAGGGAGTCTGATATGTTTTCAAGGCCGTTGGCTCCCAATGTGGCTGGTATTGTAGAAGGGACAGCATCCTTGAAATTAAGGTACACAGTCTACACAGGCAGGATTTGGGTCCTCAGATTGCTCCTTCCTGTTGCTCAATCCTCTAGAAGCATGATGGTTTTAAAAAAAAATAAGATTTGCATTGTCAAATCCTAATTTAATGTCGGGAGATCTAATAGATAAGGGGGCCTAATCAGAGAGTGCACTTTCTGCCATTCCTTTCCACTCCGGAAGCCCTGCTTTCAGAACGCACTGGATTAGCCATTTCTGACTGCTCCTGCAGTTGGACTTGAATGACGAATGCCTTCTAGCTGGTTCATTCATTCATTGTTTCCTTTCAGTTTTTAAGAGGCACCCCATCACATGAGTTTCCGCAATGGTCCATTTCCATCAGAAAGGTCACTTACCCTGAGTTTTCGTAAGGCCTTGACACCAGCCCCGAGGAGCTAGGGAAGCCAGCCAAGAAGGAGATTGAAGGGCCACAAAGAGAGGATTCTTTTCTGGGCTTCTGAGTGGTGATTCATGCTTCAAGATAAAATGTGCTTCCTGGGGCTCCATGGTTTCATTGCTTGTACCGTCAGTGGAGGGAGAGGCCCTGGTGCAGCAAGAAGCCCACCTTATAGACTATAACTGCCATCCTTTGGAGCAATGGTGAGGACCTATTTTTAGCCAACCCTAGTCTTCTTTTTCATAACTGTCTTTGGCCAGACATTATTTTAGTCCCTAGTCTCTAGGACCCCCCTCCCTCTCATTCCCAATCAAAAATGCCTTTCCAAAGGTAGGAATAAGGTAGCCAAGGAATTGGGATTACTTTCATCTTCCATCTTAAATATGGACAAGAAATATTGTCACCACTGGGCAGCATAGGCAAGCAGCAGCTCCAGATTTTTGTTTTGTAATTATGTTTTTGCCTGCCGTAAAAAAGTAAATGACCTTCCTATGCTAATCTGTGGATGCCTTAAAGCTTTCATGTACCCTGCATGGTTTCTAGCACATGGTGACTGCTTATTAAATCATCAACTGTGGTACTTGGATCTGATCAGATACCCAGATTTCGAGGTCATTGGGCGATGATGCTGTTTGCATAGGAGCTGATGGTTGGCCAAAGCTGAAATCAGGAAATCTTGGATCCATTCCTGACTCACTGTGTGACCCTGGACAACCCATTTTGGCCCTCTATGACCTAATTCCACAAATGGAGCTTCAGCTGTCTTTAGTGATCATAACAATAATAACAATGATGGCAACCATTGTTAAATAGTCTATCTCTTCTCAAAGCAATGAGATAGCTACTATTAATTATCCCCATTTTACAGCTGGAAAACTGAGGTTCTGAAAGATAAAGCGATTGCACATGTCACACAGCTAGTAAGTGTCCATATTGGTATTTGAACTGAAATCTGTCTGATTCTATTGTGTTCAATGGATTGCAAGATAGAACAAATGTTGGGGAGAAGGTAAATGTGGAGTTAGTGCTAGTTAAGGTATAAGAAGGAGAGCTGATGTGGATTAAACACAGGTAGTTAAAAGGAGGTGTGAGACCAGATTTTTATTTGAAAAACATCCCAGTGAATGTTTGAGAAGAAGAGATTGGTACCCTCCATCGGGAAGTAGACCAGATGGCCTGGGAGTTACTGCTAGGAACAGACTTTCTGTTTGGCATAGGACGTATTTTATAAACCCCATTTCATTTTCATGCCAATTTTTCCCTCTTGCTTAACGGGCTCCCTGGGCAGCATTTTTCTTTCTGTCACCCTACTGCTGCTAGTCATAGGCTTATCTTTGTAGGTTCTTGGCTCTTGTCCCCATTCTCCAACCTAGTTCCAGGCCTTCCCCTGCCCATGATTACAGTCCAACTGTGGAGACCTGATCATGACTCTGGGTCCCAGGTACACTCTGCAAAGTCCAGCAAGCATTGGACTGTCCCGTTCTTCTGAGAAAATATTTGTGGCCACTGATTACTTCATTCAAAGGTGATCAGCTAGTTCATTGGGATGATCTTCATCTCTTTCATCCTTGTTTGCTCCAGGCAAGTTAACTCTGAGGCTCTTCTACTATTTTGAGGTATTTGTGGAAGAAGAATGAAGGTTGAGGTAGTGGCCTGGAGGAGGTGAGCTGACCCCTTTTGAGAGCACAGTGGCTTATAACGGAGCATTGTGCTCGGGGTCAGGGAACTTGGATTCTTGTCTCAGCTCAGTAGTTCTGGGCATAAGTCCTCTGGCCTTTAGTGTCCCTATCTGTAAAATAAGAATGTTAGAAGAGATATCCTCGAACATCTCTCCCAGTGATAATGCTGGATGACCCAGTAGAATCTGGTTAATTTGGTCCCTTCTCAGGGAATAACTGTGCTGGTCTGGAACTGTGTGAAGTTAGAGCTGAGAGAGCAGAGGTGAGGTTGAAGGAGAAATCCCAGAAGAAAGAAGCCAAACTGGAAGTTAAAGGGTAAAGTCAGAGCTGGAGTAAGTCCCTTCTTGTGAAGGGAGACTGGGTTGGGTCATTCCTCCTTTGACTGTTTAAATGGGTAGCTGAGAAGTGTGTACTCTCCATCTCCTTAACTGTGGGGAGCACCCCTTGTATCTTGTCTTAAAATTTGAACCTCCCCTCCCCTCCATGCTCCAATGTCCCCCAGTGAAGGCAGCAGCAGGGAAGTTGTACACTGGTGTATGTTTTACATTCTGCACTTGGATTTGGCAGACTCCAGGGCCTGCTTCAGTCCAGGATCCCTCCAGGACTTGGGGACATTAGCTGATGCTTTCCAGGTGACTCAGTGTTAGTGAGAGTATGCCTTTTTGCTGCTCTTGCTTTGTCTGAAAGAGCAAGATCATATCATAAGCTCAGCTTAGGAACTCAGGGAGTAACAGCTTTTCTGTGCGTGAAATTGGGCCACCTGGGTTTTCCTTTCAACAAAGCCATTTGTTTAAGGACCTTTGGATTCTGCTATCCATTGGTACATCTTCTGTTTTCATTTTATCATATTCAAAGTTGAGTTCCCATTGACCTCCCAAACCAATCTTTTCTGTCTCTGCCTGCCTTGCTCTTTTCCTTAGTTCCTTATTGCCCTACACCAGTTATTTCTAATGGTAGTTACCATACCAATGGGAATATGGAGGATGTTTATCCCTGTAACATTCCATCTTAATAGCTATGTTTCTAATGAGCGTAAAGTAACATGACTCATTGGGATGTGCTCATAAAGGGACTTAATTTTGTCTCCCACTGTCCCTTTATGTTTATTCAGTGGGATTAGTTCTTTTCTTGCCTTAGGATGAAAACTCAGTCAGGTCTCATACCTTTTTGGGTCATTGTTACGCAGTAGAAGGTCCTGTGGTCATTTTAAGTCACAGTGCAGCATTTAATGTGTCCAGCCCTTTGTCACTAGGCTGGGAAGGACAGGAAAGGGCTCATTTGGCCAGCGCTATTGTTTGCCAGCTTCCAGCTTCCTGGGTCGGGCAGGTATTTAATGCTGATTTGCTCCCTCATAGCCATGTTCATGGTTTCTCAGAGATTCCTTTCCCCCAATTGCTGGGATCATTCACTTCCAGTTGTCTTGGAAAGAGCAAATTATCCTCCGTTCTAGATCATAGTTCTTTCAACAACCCCTAAAATCCAGTGATTCACCTCTAGCCTCTTTTGGCTAAGGTCCTTCAGTCTGTCTGAGAGGCACCTTATGGACAAGACCTGCTCTGACCTCATGCCAGCCCTCTCTTACAGGTGGCCCACATAGTCCAAGGAAACAGTCCACATTTTTTGGTGCAGTGAACCCAGGAATGCAGGCCGACCCCTCACCCCGCCCTCTAGCTCAGCCATCTCCCTTGGCTCCTCTGGTAGCAGATGGCCAGACTGTGTCTCATGCCTCAGGTGTCTCAGGTGGTGGTCAGATGCCAGTTCGCCCTGTCTTCCCAGTTGCAGGGTCAGAAATCAAGTTTCTCGAGTGGTCCTGTTGAAGCCCCTCCCTCTGCTTTGGGAACATCAGGCCTGTTGTACTTGGTGCCTTAGTTAAGACTTTTGACTTAACCTCTGGTTATATGTGTATCATTAAAACCATAACTATCACAAGAAGCCCATGATTTCATGGATATTATTGCTTAGGCTAAGGCTATAGTATATATTTAACTAAAAATTTAACTTCAATAAAAGGGTTAACAACATCTAACGTTTATTGAGTACTTATAATGCCAGGTACTGTTCTGAGTACAGCAAACATGCTCTTTCATTTAACCCTCATGAGGGAGGCACTTGTATTATCTCTAGTTTGCAAATGAGTAAACTGAGGCAAAGAGAGGTTAAGCAGCTTGTCCAAGGTCACACAGTTGGCATCTGAGCTAGATTCAGGAAAAAGCTGACCTCAGAGTGTGCACTCTTAAACCACTACGCTCTGTCTCTTCCCACAAGGGTGGTGGGTAGCCATGACAAGTCGTGGGGACTGGAGGCGAATGACTGGGAAATGTTGCCTCAGGATGTTCGCTCCGGTGTTCCAGCTCTCTATGCATTGCTTCTACCTGGTTTTCTAACAACCCCTTCTGTGCCCTTTACCAGAGCCTAACCCACATGCCCGGATCACCTGCCCTGCACATGCCCACCCCACAGCTCATACTATTTCCCAGCCTGGAGGACGCTCATCTGCTCTGTTGGTTCCCTAAGCTGAAGTCCTTTTTAAAGTCAGAGCCCATCTTTGCTGCAAAAATGTATTTGACCAAAACTATTTTAGCTGGGATCTTTTAACACTAAATTGGCAAACATCATGTGCTTTTATGCAGGGAGCAGTGAAGAACGGTTAGCAAACCCAGATACTGGTCTCTGCCTGCCATCAACTGCCTGTTGCTGACTTATGCAAGGCCTCCTACTTGTCTGAAACTTGGTTTCATCATTTTTAAAGTGTGGGTGTGGACTAGCTCCTTTCAGTTTTTAATATTCTATAATTTAGGTTTACTTTCTTGTCCCTACTAACTTTTAAGTTCTTGAGGGCTGGAATTGTGTCTCATATGTCTTAGGATCTCCCAGGACTCTGCACAAAGTTTACACACAGAAGGTATTTAATAATGTAAGTTGGTTGGCTGGTGGGAATGCTGCTGTAAGTCTGCTCTGGGCTTGACTAACTTTTCAAAATCGCCTTCTTCTGGGGGATCACCAGCAAGGACTTTGCAATTCTCTTTTATGCATAAGTTTATAACAAAAGTTTGCAGTCCAAAGTGCTGCCTCTTTTCTTTCTTAAGAATGTCTTTCCAGATTCACTGTTTCAAAATCCAAAATGTTCTAAAGCTGAAAGCTTTTCTTTAACTCTTGTGATTGCAAAACCTGATCTGGACTAATGAGAGACCACAGGTCATCTGTCTACTTTGCAGAGTATGACTATTCATAGAGGCGGCTGCAGAAATGTTCCTATGTTTGATGTGGGGTGCTGCCCCAGACACTGCCGTGAGATTATGTAATCTACGGGATGTGCTCTGCATTACATTTTTAAAAAATTTATTTATTTACTTTTTATTTAAAATTTATTGGGGGTGACATTAATCAATAAAATCCAATAAGTTTCAAGAGCATTACCTTTTAAAGAATCTAAAATTCTTGAATTCTAAGGGTTTCGGATAAGGGATTGTGGCACTCTGTGCTTTTTCTACACAGAGGTGCTACTGGCACCAGGGATGGGACAGGCCTTTGTTATGTGGGACTCTTGCAACATCACAGAACCTCACCTGACCCTGCCTCACCTGAACCCCAGCCCTGGTTCCAATACAACTACAGCCAGAACCTTAATTTACCAATTTGATTTTGTAAAATATTGTATAACAGTGTCATTTATCTTGATCATTTTTTTGGCATCCCCTTAAATTCAAATTTCATGCCCTAGGTGAATACCTCTCTTGCCTCACCCTAGTCCCAGCCCTGTGTGACTCCTAAACCTAAAAGGCTTTTTCTTTTCCCACTGCTTCTTCTCTGGGATGAACGGGTCTGTCCTTAGGGTTGGAGGTATCCTCTAGATGTTCGTCTTTCAGTTTAACATGGGTGAGAGCCACATTGGCAACTTGGCCAAGGCAGCACACCAGAGAGACTTGTAAACTGTTTTCTTGATGTACTTCTTACTTGTGGATGTGTCTTTGGAGCTCAAGTGAGCCTGGTTCCTCTCCTTCTTTCTGGGAAGTGATACAGCTACTCATTTAAGCGTCAATCTGCTTGTTAATTCCTACAGCTGCTTTGACCGGGTGTTTTAAAAATTTTTTAAAAATATACAAATGTTCCTGGAAAAACATGAAAACAATAGAAAAATGTACAATGATGGAATCTAAAGTGTTCTGTTGTGTTTTATTAATTTTTTGATGAGGAAACAGAGGAGAGCTGATAGAGGCGATAGAGTGTTAGTTGAAGAGCCAGACTCAGAAAGATCTGTTTCTGGACCTCCCATTAGCACTCCAAGATGGCAGGCTGCTCCCTTCCTTTCTCCCCAGGCCCCTGTGTCCTCAGGTTGGAAAAGACACTTGAGTCAGGACACATTTTTTTTTTCCCCTTTGTCCCTTTTTGGCAGTAATGGGCATGCCCTGGGGAATTCAGGCTTCCTTTTCCCCACCATTAAATAACCAGCCCCTCTCAGAATCTGAACCCTGAGTATTTCTGGACTGCCTTTTTAACCTATTGGAGGTCCTCTGAGATCATTTCCCTATCCCTATTCCTGTCCACAATTCCTTGCTATATAGGATTTTCCATAAATACATATCCTTAAGCATCCTCTTACAAACTGTTTACTCATCTTCTCATCCATTAAGATGATATTCCCCAGACCAAGCCTGGCACCCATGTATTTGACTTCTTCTAAACACATCTTCACCTCCAGACGTGGAACCATTTATTATTTCCCTGGCCCCTACAGATGACCTGTGGTCTTCTACCTATTGTCATTATGCTGGAAAATGTTGAGATAGAGTATAATTTAAATTAATCATAGAAATGAAATTTCCCAAATGTGTCCAATTGAATAGTTTTCTTAAGCCCTATAGATTTACCGCATTGTGCGTATACTCATCATTTACGAGCTTCCTGTAGATATCTATAAAAGACCATTGAATATATTCTGTGGGATTGATTATTTGAAGCCACCCTGATTCTGCTCACCCCTTCGTTCCCTTTAGCACTATAGTTTCTCTCGCTTCCAGGGGCACACCATGTGGAGTGGTGCCCCCTTTCAATTTGGCCAATATTTGCAATGTCTCCTAATTACCCTGAATAGAATTCATAGATAATATGACCTACCTATTTACATGTTTAAAAATATAAATAAAAGTGCCTTAATTGTCATAGAAAAGGAACAAAGAATAAATGAGTTATAATATAATATCACTTTTTCTAAGATGTAATTGCTCGGGCATGACTACATAGACGATAGAAGTAAATCAGTTGCTTGAACCTCTATGTAGAAGCGCTGAGAATGTAACAGCCATGAACATGCACAAGATACAGGTGTGTCGTGTGAGTGATTTGAATACCAGGTGCTGCTGAAGTTGATGTGATTTTCCAAAATGGTGAACCACTCTTAGTAAAGTTCCAAAGAATATAAAGTGCCCCCTTGATTTGTACTCTAATGGCATCCATGGACAACTCAGTATATGTTAAAACAGTGAAAAAATGCTCTACGTCTATTTCAGGAAGGGAGTTCGATTCTAGAAAAAAAACCCATTTGCAGATCATTGCAAATGGGTTTTTCACCTCTGAATGTCCAGTAGACCATTCTAAAGTCATGTGGGAGCGTTCTTTTGTGGGTTATTGTGGGAAGTACAGGACATCTGGCAGTACTTGTAGCAGTCCCTACCCACCGTGGTGCTGATAGAGGATCCCCACTTTCCCCGGGGTGGCCCTGTTGAGAATTACTGGCATGGAAGAAGGACCAGGACCTGTGTTCTAGGTCTGGTTTATAGTACCTCAGTGTTTATGTGACCTTAACTCCAGATGTCAGGGAAATTTAATGACACATGTCCTGCCAGCCTTTGGGATTGTGGCTCGCTGTGCTCCCCACCACGACTCGGGACAGCCAGAGCACTTACGTGTGCCCCTAGCATATATCCCACCCACGAGCTCTCCCTCGCTGTGGTTTCTCTTAGCATTTAAACGTCCTTATGCCTCTCTCATCTAGAAAAGAAGGAAGGGAGGGAGAGAGACACCTCCCTCATCTCTACTTGTCCAGCAGCTTTCTCTCCCTTTTCCTTCACAAGCAAATTTCTCAAAAGAGTCATCCATACACACCATCTCTGCCACCTCCCTTTGTAGTCACTCCTCCTTCTTAAATAGTCCCCAGTAACCTCGGGGTTACTGCTAAATCTCTTCAGCCTCTGTCTAACTTGTCTCTGTAATTGACCACCACCCCCAAACTCTCCTGCCCTACTTCCCTGACAGAGTTCTTTCTTGGGTGTCCTGTTGCCTCTCTGGCCCTTCCTCAGGCCCCACTCACAGCACCTCATCCTCTGCCAGCCCTGAATGACACCTATTCTACCTTCTCCCCAGCATGCTCCTTCTCCATCCAGCTGGGTCCCAGACCTGCCCCAGCCTAGAGTTCTGTGGGCATCTCAGACTTAGAGCTTCTGAAACGCAGCAGCTCATTGCGAGTCGCCTCCAACTTGCACCTCTTCCTGTATCCTCTTCTCTCAGAGAATGACACCTCCATTGCCCAGGTCAGAAGTCTGGGTGTCATCTTCCACTCCTTCCTCTCTTTCACCCTCACCCCGTCTTATCAGTTCTGCTTTCTTAATAGCTCTCGAGTCTTCACTAATTTGAGTGCCTGCTTGACCCATATTGTCATTTAGGACTGCAACCTCTGCTTACTGTTTGGGCTGAATTAAAATCTTTAGAGGCCCTCAGCACTGACCATAAGTAATTAAAAATAGGATCTATAAGTAATTACAAATAAGTTATTACAGTTCTAAGTTACGCTATAAAATCATGGTTTAAGAAACAACAAAATTAAGAAATTTACTTGTGTAATGAAGCCGCAAAAGCTTCTTTTTGCTTCTCTCTCATTTTCGCCTCTTTAAAATCATTTTCTTTGGTGCTCCATCATAGGCGATACCCTAAGCATGTGTCTAGCAGGCCAGCTGAGCAATCCAGGCCCACTTAGAATGTCAACCTCCTGTGGCTAATGCTTGGGTCTTTGCTTCCTCCGTCTTTGCATATACCTGGTGGCATGACATAGATACTGAGTGATTGTTTAATGAACATGTTAGTGAATGCATAAAAATGAGATCGACTTGAAAGGGCTCACTGAAATAAAAAGCATGATCAGAATGTAAGTTATTAGCTTTCTGGCGTTTGATGTTACAGTAGAATTTCCAAGGTTTTGTGTTTCCAGTGTTTTAAAAACAACCAGCCCCACGGTTGTGCTTTAGCTTTCATACTCCAACATACTTAACGTTGCATAGTCTGCACATGAAAAATGTATATAAGGATTTCTGAATTAATAAGTAAATGAATTTGTACAATATGATGGTTTACTCGATTCTCTTCAGCCTGCAGTGAGGCTGTTTAAAGAGACTCTGTCCGGCTGTGAGTTATTTGAGTGAACTCACCCAGCTGTGACAGACAGTGAACCTGGTGAGAGAGGCTGTGCCAGTGTGTGGGGTGGGAGAGGGGCGCTGCTTTGGAGTAACACGCATGATGGCGATGGCGCTGTGGGAAATGGGGCATCCACTCTAGAAAGCCTGCATATGATCCCAGAAGGGACAAATGTGGCCTACAGGCTAAAGTCAGGCAGCATCAATAGGACTAGCCACAAAATTTGCGGGGGGCGGTAAATGAAGTACCTTATAAAACCCTTAGAAGGCTTAACAAATATAACTTGCTTGATTCTTGTGGGCTTTTGAACAAAAAAGGTGTCAAAACATTTTCAGAAGATATTAACTATGTATAAGAATAGACCCAAAAGGTTAATCGACCCTGTCCTCTGGTATTAATAGGGAGGCCTCCTAGAAGATTGCTGATCTTGGGAGAGGAAGGAATAAATCGATGAAAAAGTAATAAAAGAGGAGGGCCAAACTGGGAGAGGGAATGTGCCCATGAGGGATGTTTTGGCAGAGCTGGAATTTTTGTGCCTGTTGCAAGCATGTGATGACCAGTGTCCTCCCATTGTGTCCACCCCACCCGCTGTCTAATTGAAGGGACCCTTTTGTTGTTTTTTTCTCAAAACTTTTTATTTGGAAAGCAGTCTCAGGCTTATAGAAAAGTTGCCAGAAGAGTACCAAACACCCATGTACTCTTTATCCAAATTTACTCTTTTTGATATTTTGCCTCATTTGCTCGCACGCTTTCTCTTTCTCTCTCTCAATTTTTTTCTGAACCATTGAAGAGTAAGTTGCTTATATCACAGCCCTTTACATATTTTAGTGTGGATTTCCTGAGAATAAGGATATTGTTTTATATAACCTTCAGTAAATTGAATATTATGATACTTTATCCCATCTGCTGGTTGTATTCCAGTTTGGTCAATTGACCCAGTAATGTCCTTTATAGCATTTTTCCCCCCTCTCCAGTATAGGATCCCATACTGCATTTTGTTGTCATCTCTTTTTAATCTGTTTTCATGTTCCTCAGCCTTTCTTTGTCTTTCATGACATTGGCATCTTTGAAAACTATAGCCTCCTCCTCCTCCTTTAAAAAAATATAGAGTGTTCTTCCCTTTGGATTTGTCTGATGTTGCCTTGTGTTAAGACTCTGGGTTACACACTCCCAGCTGGGATATAACTGAGTGATGTGCGTCCCTTTCAGTATATTACATCCCGAGGCACCGAATGTTCATCTACCCCTTCTGTGTGACGTGAAGTTTGATCACTCAGTCAAAGCGTTGTCCAGTTTCCTTACTGTGTATTTACTATTTTCCCTCACTACAGTAAGCAATCTGTGGGGAGATACCTTAAGACCATATAAATATCCTGCTCTTCATCAACACTTCCTCCCTGGATTTACCAACTGTCCCCTCTAGGTTTGCAGATATTTCTGGATCCCATGTATGGTGCGGGAGTTCAAAGCTGTCTGGGACCAGATGGCCCATTTCCGAGGGCCTTGCCCGTGTGCTGTGCTGGGCCCAGTCCTGTTGAATAACCCACATTTTCATAATAGTTTTCCTCTTCCTACTTCCACCAGGAACAGAAGCTGATTCGTCATTCACTCAGCTGACATATGAAAATGTTCTTGCGAAAACCTCTCAGCTTTATTGGGCACAGTAGGGCCTAAGGAGAAGGTTGGTGCCCTCTCGGTGTCTTTAAGGAGCCTACCATAGAGTTGGGGAGACAAGACTTGGACTCACTGAAAGGTAAAGGGCATAAAAGTTGTCAGGACTGTGACCCCACAGGACAGCTCAACCAGAGCTGTCCCAAGACCCTGGAGAATTAGGTGCCCTTGGAATTTTGGAAGAAGAGGGATGAGGTGGGTTAAGTAGGATGCAGGAACATTCCCTTAATTAGGCTAATCTTTGAGCGCGCAATTGAAGAACAGGCAAATATGGGTAAACAGGAGAGATAAGGGCCTTCCAGGAGGGGAACCATGTGCTCAGAGACCAGGATATGGGAGCATGGATGATGCAATTGAGAGACAGTGAGTTATGGACCGACCTGGATAGGGCCAAGGGCTGTTGCAGAGGTCAGAATCTACCTCCTTTTGCTTTGCAAAGTAACTGCTTTGCAACCAAATCTTACTGAGCTCCTGTCTCAGGTCAAGCATTTAAAAAAATAACTTTTCCAATTCTAAAAGTAATACATGTTTGGTATAAGAAATTTAGAAAAATAGAATATGTAAAAAAATTTTTAATGACGTCACTCTATTCTTATCTGATCCAGAGATAACCTGTTAACCGCAGTGTTTCCTACATTTCTAAGATCTTTAACCTTTTTCTGCTAACAGTCTTGTTTTGTTTCATGGATTTAGTAGCAACTCTTATCCCTCAGAGGATATTAATCATATCTTTAAAAACGGTTCATTCTGTTGGCTTTATTAATTTTGTTTTCTAGCTAGAACTTCTGCTCTGAAATTTGGTGCTGCTTTTGCGGTTTGGTTTTTGTCAAACGTTTATGTGCTCCTCTCTCTGTATTTTGAGGTTTTCCAGTGACCTCTCTGTGAATGCTGAGTCTATGCTCCAGAGCCAGCCACCACTGTTTGTGGCCAGGAGGGTGGGATGTGCCTGCTGGAGCTGGCAGGAGCTGGTCTAGGTGTCCCCTTGCCTCCCTACCACAGTGTTCAGGGCACAAGCATGAGGTGGGCAGGAGCCCACTTGCCTGGCTGCTCCAAATCCAATCACTAACCTCTCAGGGCCCCTCCTGGGCCCCTGATCTGCTCCTCTCAGCATAGAATCCTCAGCTACACTGCTTGGGTTCAAATCCTAGTCCAGGTACTTACTAGCACTGTGACCTTGGGAAAGCTATGTAGCTCAGGGTCTTATTTATAAAGTGGGAATAATAATAGTCTCTATCTCGAAGGATTGTTGTGAGGGTTAAATGAGATAATATAAGCCAAAGTTCTTAGAATAGTGTCTGGCATATAAATGTCTATATGAGGTCAGTTGTTATTATTATTATTATTTTTTTCATGGTTTTATTTTGGGGGGGTCAAGGTTTCTCCATCAGTTTATTCACATCTGCCTTCCATCTTCAGGGAACCCATATAGTTCCTTCTTGTTTTCTAGCACTGTAATGTATTTAGTCTTCCTAGAAAATGCCTTTTCTGTCATTTTCTAGGGTCTTGGAGGAGGCAGGTATAGGCCTCTGGCCTGCCATCTTGATACAGTCATGCGTTTCCTTCAAGTTCTTTTTATCTGAGTATATATAAGTGTGTCATTGTTATCTGTGATATATACATCAGGGCATCCATTATCATGCGCATCATCTTGCCCCAACTCAGAGCTAGTCTCACCTCTAGGTGTGAGATACCGGATGCTGACTCTCTCCTATACAGGACCGGGAGGTGATGAGTTCTCTCCTCAGCCTTGCTCAGGCTGGTTTGAGGCTGTCCTAATGAATGTAATGGGTCCTCTGTTTCCTTTGTCAAAAGGAATGTTAATTATTTTCAGCAGTCTAATTACGTGGCTAATGAGAGACTGACTGAGATAACATTCCCTTTAATTACTCTTGCCTAAGTGCTGTTTGAAGTCATATTTCGAGCATGTTGCAAGACTCGGTATTTTGGAGGTAGATGGAGCTGTCCAGTGAAAGAATAGTGAGGAGCCAGGATTTCTGGGATAAGGCTCATGGTGAAAGGGTCTGGCTGAAGTCAGTGTCCAGCCCAGTGTGTGCTGGCCTTTCCTCTGCACCAGTGCTTAAAGGAAGGGACAGATCGGGTCAGGTATAGAGCAAACAGTGTCCATGCCAGTTACCCCAGAACAACTCTCGTTCCTCAGTCTTTCACCAATGCACCTGCCCTTCAGGCCTCTGAGCCAGGCCTCCGCACTCTCGGAGGACCTGCGTTCTGCCTTTCCCCCGATTCGACACATGGATATTGAGTTCCTACTGTATATCAAGTTTATTCAGGCCATGGATGCAAAGATAAGGAAGTCATAGTCCAAATAGCTTTCTCAAACAAAATGTTAGTCATACCCCTCCCTTCTTTGCCCAGAATAAATTCCACATATTTGTATTCTGACCCGTACCACCTTCCCAGGTCGATCTGTGCTATGGCCTTTCTGTGGTTCTGATGTGATGCCCTTTAATACCTGGGCCTTCATGGGCAGACCCTTGGAAGGTGGCTCTCCCAAGCCCCAGGGTGGACTCAAATAGGCTGGAAGCTCACATGAGACTGTCTATGACAACCTATTGCCAACTGTAGGTGGCCCATTGCCATAGGTAAATTAAGTCTCCTGGTTCCTGTCCACACGTCCCCATCTCTCATGAGTGGTAGAGCGGAGAAGAGTGTTTACGTGTGCTCAATAAATAGACGTTGACTGCTGGAATACAATACCTCAAATAAACAAACCAGCCTCCACGGGACTTCTTGGACTAGGTCTCCCGGTCATTTCGAAATCTCTGGGGTGACTTGGCTGTAGAAAGCTGTGAAAAGTAGGACACTGGGTGTCATCCTGTTGAGGCGGTCCAGCTTGTCCTCTGAAAGACCCACTGGACTTCTTTCTACCTCTACTGGTGAGGCAACAGAGGGGTAGGGTCTCCATTGCTTTGAAGGCATGAGGTAATCTGAAGGACACCCTAAGTACGTGATCCTAATAGCAAGAACCCAGATAAATGCCTGGTTACTTTGTCGGTGAGGTTGTGAGACCACACTGTCTGTTCTTTTCCAGCTGACAGGAGGAGCCTTGCTGGTCTCATGTGATGAGGATTCTAGGGCCCCTTAGCTGCCGCCTGATGGGATCTGCATAGGGGATTATTGATGAAGGGGAGGTGAGGCAGCTCTTTACAGTAACACATGCCTGGCTCTGGGATGGCAGCCAGGCAGCTAATTAGAGAGCCCAGCAGCTGTCCAGCCTTTCAGGCAGCAAGCAGCAGCTACCCAGTGCCAGGAGGTGGGATGGGAGGGAAAGGAGAGGGGCCTGGGGCCAGAGACTGTCCTCCAAGGTACAGGGGATGAGTGGTCAGGGTTTGTGCAGAGGGGGCATTGGGAGAGGCATGTAAAGTTGAGTGGGTGGGTAGGTAGGAGGAAGGAAGAAGAGGAGGGTGACGGGACAGGTGGTCTCCATGTGAGACAGAGGACAAGGGTGGTGAGACGTTCAGCTGGCAGGGAAACCCAGATTCCAAGCCCTGAGTGAGTGGTCACAGAGTAGAAGGACAAGGCCAAGTGGAGTCGGGGGCAGGTCCATCTCCTCTCTCTACCCACCTGCCCTATGCCATTTGGGTCCCCAGGGCCTAGGTCTCCTTGCTCCCCAAAGGAAGTTGACCAGACACAGCTTTTCCTCTAGGGGGATTTGGAATTCCAGTTGCATTTGTAACTGAGTGCTGTCACGCCTTGGTTTGGGAAGTTGCCAAATCCACTTGTGTTCTTGTCTGGTCTTACGACAGGACAAGCAAAAGCATTTCTTCTGGTTACATAGGAAGAACTGGGGGTTGGGGGGCTTTGAGTAACCAGAGGGATCTTCGATAGATTTTTGGGGCATTTTCTCTTTACTTTGCGAGCACCGGGGGGTGAGAGAGATTTAGGGAGAGTTAAGGAAGAGGAGAGTGGAAGAGAAAGAGGGATAGTGTTTTGCCTGCTGCTTCCCGGCTCCTGTCTTGGGTTCCTGGCCATAGAGATGGGGGCGGGGTTGGGGCGGGGGTATATCTGGTTTTTAGGTTCCAGTCAGAGAAGCAGAGATTCAATCCTGCAAGCCCAGCTTACCCTAAATAGTTATAGGGGAGGAGAGAGAATGATGCAGAGGGAATTTCCTGCCAGCAGCTGCTGGTTAAACCTTTTTGGGAAATGAATCCTACTTGCATGAAAACTGGATGTACCTTTTGAGAGTGCCAGCACATTGTAGAAATAACAGAATAGCCATTGTTATTCTCTGACTTGAACTTGAACTTGGCCCCTTGCCCCCATAGGAGCCCACAGTGTCTCAGGGATGCCTGGGATGCTCTGTTCCTGCCCCAGATTTCTTTGTATGATGTGTCTTCTGTATTGTTCAGACCCAAGGCACCCATCCCATATATCCTCACCTCTCAATCCGGCGATGGGAGAAAGGAGAGCAAGCACCCTCCTTTCTTCCCTCACCTGCAGAGACAGCCCTGCCCGTTGTAAACCAGTGTTTATAGTGCTTCGTGGGAGAGAGCCCTTCCATGATGGGATTCTGAAAATTAGAGAGAATGCCCCAGCCATCACTATGTTTGGCTAATAATGCTGGATGGTGCAGTCACCTAAGAACTTAGCTGGACCCGTCTCCACCTTGCTTGTCCATCCATCCAACAGAAATTCCGTGGTCGCAAGGAATTCACAATGTGGAAGGGGAAACACATAATAATTTTAAGATGGGACAGTAGGTTTCAAAGAAGGATGTTCAAAGGAGGGGGCTGGGGACAGCTTATCACTTGGAGGCAGAGGTGAGACCCCTGCTATACCATCGCTTCCTCCTGCAGCCCCCGCCAGCATCCTCAGTAAGAGCCTGCAGACCAGGAAGCAGGAGGTGTCCAGAGGCTGGCCCGAGAGGGAGCCTGTTCTGACTTCTGTGGCTTCAACTGCCTGGGAGGCACCTCAGCCAGCAATGGGCTCTGAAGGCTGACTGCAGAGACTGGCTGGCTGTGCTGCCAGGATGTGGGCTTTGGTTTCTGTTTCTTTTTTTTGTTTTGACTTCTGCTATTGATGTGGCCTGCTTAGGGCCCAGGGAAGGGGAAGTACCCATGGGTGGGATTGAATTCCCCAGGCACAGGATCATGATGGTGCCCAGGGTGGCGAGGGTGGTGGATATGCCCCATTAAAATCCTTTTCTCGAGGTGACAGGTACAGGCCATGGTGACCCCTGCCCATCAGCAGGCAGGCTGAAAGAAGGGAGGATGATGGAGGATGGACAGATGGGACAAAGTTGGAGGCTCCTTGTGGAAGAGCTGGAGAGGGACAGAGGCAAGGCAGAGCACTGCCCACTGCCCACCGCACCCCCCGTCCTTCACTTCTGTCAGTGCAGAGGCCCCAGGGAGAGACCCAGGCTGTGCTCACCCTCTCCGCCTACAAGCACGTGTGCACACAATGAATTTTAGGTTTTCTATCTTTGCCCTTTCAGTTCCCCTGCTGCCTTGCAAAAGTGTCTGTTTAGGGAGCAAAGGCCTGAGTCACCCCTGCTCAGAGAGCCTGGGGTAGGTGAAGGAGAAAGGGTGTCAACATAGGGTGGCTCCTCTGGAGTCTACCCTATTTAACTATTCATGGCGGGGGGGTGCCATCTCCTACCCCCATTCACATCTGGCTTCTGAGAGGCTGGCACATCCTTCGCTAGGGCCGTGCTGGACCTGAGCTCTGTCCTCGGGATGCACATGGTGCTGCATCCAAGGGTATTTAGGGAAGCTTCAGCACCTTCCCGTTAAAATAATAAATGTCAGGATCTCTATCAAATGGTCAGGTCTTAGGGATATATTAAAAGTATGTACATGGCAAGGGGCGTTATAAAGTCAGATTTATATCAGTTTACAGCCAATTATTGATGTTAACGGGAAGGGCCTCAACAACAATAATGATAAAATAATAGAATGAAATAAATATTAGTGTAGGGGGATTGCAGGTAGAGGGTTTTAGCACATTTTTGTTGTTGTTGTTGGTATGCTTGTTTTACTGTGTTGCGCTTAACTCCCCAAATGCTAAAACAAATATCCTACATTGCCTGCCTTCCAAGAGGCTCTTGACCACCCTTGAGAACAGGTGTACCCACTACAGGGTGAAGGTGAGAGTGAAATTTGAGGCTAAATGAGAATGGAGTTGGCTTCTTAAATTCTATCCGCTCTCAGATTTACACGTGTGTACACATTCACTTGTAGTACCCTTCTGTCCACGTGTGAACTGGGATGCATCCCAGGCTTTCAGCGTTCGATTAACCAGACCTGAGCAAACAGGATGGCTGAGAGGAGGTGACGGTCTCCAAGAGAAGGCCTGGGTAGCCTGGGCAGGATGTCTGTCTGGTACTGAGTCCAGAGCCAGGGCCCTTGCGGGGTTTGCCTGAGGCTACCTCTCTGGCTGGCCTGGTAGGTTGGAGCTGGGGCAGTTTAAGCTAATGAACACCTCCTCTTTTATTCCCAGGGACACATGGAAGCCGCCTGCCCACTAGCGGAGGATCAGCTAAGCCCTGGGGCTGATGCTTGCCCACACTCCTGAGAATGGCACCGAGGCGCACCAGGCACCAGGACGGAGGTTAACCTGGGACACTCCTGGACAGTGATCCCGATGTCTGTTCTGAGCCGCGCACTCAAGGGTGTGATAAGTGAGTATGTTACAGGCTCCCTGGGGACTACCAGCCCTCTCTGCCTCAGCAGCCTGGGCCCAGGTCTGGAAGTCCCAGTTCTGAGCCTGCTTTCTATCCAAGGGCCTGCCATAGGGCAGGAATGGGAGAGAGGTGTCCAGCAGTTTTAGGCCATGTCCTGTGCTGGAGCCATCTTATAGCCACATGGCCTCCAAAAACTGGGCCAGACCCAGATTTCGCTGACACGATTGACGTGAGCTACCCAGCACATAGGAGATGGCATCTTCCCCAATTCTCTTTCTTGTCTGTAGGCTTTGGGCCTCGGGCTCTACCTGTGTGCCGTGGGAACTGTTCCTCGCCTGGGACTTGGATTCTGCCCAGATGCCATGAGCAGTTTCCATGACCCTGGGTGGAGCATCCAGGGCACTGGGAGGTGAGGGATTTGTGGCACCTGAGCTGCCATAAACGTGGCCATCAGGGCTTCAAGAGGAGCAAGGGCTCTGCTGCTTCAGCCGCATCTCCTCCTCCATCTAGACGGCTCCATGCAGGGCGAGAGGCCCCGACCGTGCAGTCTCTCCTGTGCTCACGTGGCCTTTCTTTCCCACTGTGGCCTCTGGCTTTTCCTGGATGATACTTTAAAATATGAATTGGCTGTTTTCCCAAGCCCCAGAGTCCTATCCAGCCTGAAGGCAATTCTGTCCCACTGAAGGCAGACAGTCCCACTGTGGGATCAGGGACCAGAAGGCAGAGAGGTCCCCTGGAAGGCAGGTCAGGGAGAGCTGGTGCTTTTGTACCTGACTGGACAAGCTTTTAGGGGCGGCTGGCCTTGTCCATGGGATCTCAGAGCCTTAGACTCCGTGGAGGAGTTTGCATGTATTTCTCAACTTTAGGTAGAGCTTGACTCTGCTGCCAATTGAGAGTTTCAAACGCAGAGCTAGAATCTATTTCACTGAGCCTGGGTTTGCAAAATCAGTTTGTGATTGGAAGTTTCTTTCAGGAAGTGTTATCTTGGGTCGATTTGTAGCTGGGGTGGTGTGAGCATGCTTGGACCGTGGGAGTGGAGAG
>NW_006438074.1:5176038-5194041 GCF_000325575.1 Pteropus alecto | reverse complement strand
CTACGTCCTCAGCCTTTAAACTAGTGTAACCTTCTGTCCAGTGATCCCACTTCTGGAAGATGTCAATAAGAAATCTTTCATTAGAAAATAGTCCCAGAGAAGAAAAGGGCTGAATTCTTTTGTTACGGGCATAAAAAGGATGTTTCCAGTGGTGTCACCGCAACGGTAGAAATGGGAAACAGTTGTTCTCCCTTTCGTTGAACATCTATGTTAAGTAAATTGTAGTTTTCTGCTTGGTGGAATATTACGCGGCCATTATAATAATGAGAACATAGGCAATATCACGACTTGGAAAAACAATTATGATATAAGTGAAAATATCTGGTTACAGAATAAATACATTATGGTAACTTGTAAAATAAACGTGAGAAAAAATTGCAAAGGGGAAAAGATAATGGCTGCTTGTTTGGTGGAATTACGAATGCTTTTTCTTTCTATGACACATGGATTTGCTTTTTTTAAACTAATTTTAATCTGGATGAATACACCATACATCATTAACAGTGACTTTCTCTAAGATGTTGGATGATGGAAGACTTTGCTTTCTAAGTCATTCCTTTCCATCATGTTTAAATTTCAGCTGCGAGCACATGTTACTTTTATAATCAGAAAAAATAACAAAGATATTTTAAAATGCTAGAATTAAAAATTTTTTAAAGGCCATATTTCCCAAGAAAGAGAAGAGGAAGGCTGAGCTGGCTAGCTGTTGGTACCTACCCTCATTCGTGTTCAAGGGTCTGGGCCAGTTTGGACTCATTCATTCATTCATGCATTCCAAAGGTATTAGTAGGTCTTATTGCCAGGCACCATTCTAGGCACTGGTTACCCAGCAGCGAAAAAAGAGAGCCCCTGCCCTCATGGGGCTTTCATTCTAGTTGGAGGAGATAGACAATGAACAAGTAGCGAAATATCAGAAAGTGAAAGTGCTGTGAAGAAACTAAAATGGGATGATGTGAGTGATGGGGAGGCTATTTTGGATTGGAGATCAGAGGTCTCTAAGGGGTGACAGTTGAGTTGAGACCTGAATGACAATGAGGATGCAGGCACATGAGGTCTAGGAAGAGCCTCGCTGGCAACTCACAGGATGCCCAGCCTATAGGGCCCATCCATAGAGTGCCCTTTGCTGCTTGAGCCCTGGGGACCCTCTGTGCCAAGGCTGCCTCCATTCCCCAAGCCCGCTGGCCCCGCCCTGCACCTGCCAACTGGGATTTGCTTATCATCTGAGGCCCTCTAAAATCCTTCCCCGCCTGCCGCCCTGTGTGAGGTGGTTGCTTCTGGCTCTCTGCTGCTGTTCCAGGCACAGGGCTTCTCTGGGCAGCCTGCATGCTGGCCACTGCTCTTGGCTGGCAGGTCTGGGCCATCTGAGATTCCCGGTAGCATTGGGATGGGCTGGCAGCCAGAGAGGCTCTGGGTAATGTGTGGCCTGGAGAGGGGTCTTTGAATGTCACCTGCCTTGAGGCTCTGAGAGGTGGCTGTTGTCATGGTCCTGAGGGGTCAGCTTGTGATCCTGGAGGACCTTCTTGTGGATTCTGCCAGAATTGGGCCTCAAAACAGAACTTGGTCTCAGAATAGCCTCAAAGGCTCCGACACCCAGTTCTGAGCTTCACTGATGATCTACCTAGACTTTCACGTCCTTCTTGCATCCTGTTGTCTCTTCATACACTATCCCAGCCTTCCAGAAGCAGAAGCTCAGAAAATGTTAGTACTCTCAGAAGAGCCTGTAGCCAGCTTCAAGCAGTGCAGTGTGCTGGTTGGGAGTGAAGGCTCTGGAGCTAGGTTTGAATTCTAGCTCTGCCTTTTTTTTTTTTTTTTTCCTTCTTTTTTCCTTTTTTGTATCTCTGCCTTTTATAGTTGTAAGAACTTAGGCTAATTATTTAGCCTTTCTCTGCCTTCATCACCCCATCTGTCAAATGGGCTCGAAGAGTATCTGAGTTAATATATACATGAAAAGCGCTGAGAAGCGTGCCTGATTATTATTATTATTGTGACTTGGGAGATGGAAGGAGAACCGTCCCAGGGGCCTTTCCTGGGGGATGCCCACAACACGAGAGGGTGGAACCCTGGCATCTGGGCCAGCCAGTGACCACAGGTATTTTCCCTCACCTGCTTCCCTTTGGCCCTGAAGTAAGCCCATGTTTTCATCCCCACCACCCCAACTTGATAACCACAGGGCAAGCTCAGGATAGTTTCAGACCTCACGTCTTGCACCCAGATGCAAGAGCAGCTGCCCACCCCTCACTGATTCCACTGGCCTTCAGGGGGACTCAGGTTATTCACGCTGTCCCCGACTGCCTTGCTCTCAGCCCTCCACCCCCACTCCCACCCCCCGCCCCAGAAGGGCTGTGCATCTCCCCAAAGTGTCGGACTAGAGTGATTTTGGTGCCTGAGGATGGGGAGTAAAATTTGGGAAGTAAATGGGTGAAAGAGGAAGGCCTGCCTCACTCGGCTCCATGGAAAGGGAAGCTGGATTTTCTAGCAAGATGGTCCTTTGGACAAAAATTCCCAGTGTCGTTGTGTTGTGGCACCTCAGCTTCCTGGAACGTGATGGGAGTTTTTGGCAAAACCAGAGGACAATCATGTCTTCTGGTTTTGCCTTCAGCCTGCCTTGGACTCTTATGGCATTCTATTTGCCCCTCTCAACTGCTCTCTCTGCTCACTGCTCTCGGAAGGTGAGGTACTCCTAGGGAGCAGGGCTCTGAAGGCCAGCCCCCTCCCTTCCAATCACCTGTCCCCTTGGAGAGGCAGTGCCCTGCCCTGACAAGTCTCTTTGAGTTTTGGTCCTTCGCTGGAACTCTCTGTTCCTAGGCTCTTTCATCAACAAGGATGAGGAATTTCATCAACACTTATACTTGAGTGTTGCTCCATAAAATCTCTCTTGTGAAATTGTCCACTGCTCTCCAGACTTTTTTCTCCTGCTTCAGTCTTATGCTCTCCTTCTCTTCACTCCACCCCGTGTTTTCTTTCTTGGGCTGTCCCATTTTTGTGTCATGGTCCTCAGGATGGTGTGTTTGTGACTGGGAGAAAGAGGCAACGTCCAGCGTGCTGCTGCCACTTCCTGATGGCGGCTCTCCCAGGGCTCTGATCCCAGGCTGAACAAGGAGGTACCACAGGGTCTGGGGCTAAGGGCTCAGGAGGGGGACTCCGGGCAGGGATAGGTGTCCGTTGGGCTCAGCAGAGGGTGCATGAGCCTGTCCTAGCTCAGAGTATAAGCACAGCTCCTGCGGTTATTAGACATGGGTTTGGGGAATGGAGTTCTGAAAATGCACCCAAGCCATGCCTGCCTCTCATCTCAGCGTCTGTCCCACCACAGCGTGAGCCGCCATTCCAGCTGACTACACTTCCTCATATCCCTGGTCCCTGTCTTCACCCCTATCTCCTGGCCCCAGCTGGACTTCTAGTCTCCTCCGTTTGACTTGAATGGACCAGGTGTGTTCTCCTTGAGTGACCCCTTGGACGTGGTCTGACCTTGCCTAGGTTTGCTTCTTCTCTACCTCCCTTTGTTCTTCCAGGTATAGAAGATTCCAGAAATAGAATCCAGGCCTCTGGCTGACCCTGTTTCTCCCCCATCTGCTCTTCTGTTCAGCAGTTTGCCCTCTGTCTCCCTTTAACAGCTCCTTCTTTAATCTTGCTTCTGCTCATAGGGTTTGGGAATCCAGCTCTTCCACGTCACCTGCTCCAGGGGTGGCTGGAGCCTCTGATTTGTTACTGATTGGGAAACCATTCTTTGTGGCCCCAAATGATGAGACCAAAGGGCAAGGAGAGCAGGGTTATAAAATCGGCATCAAGGTCGGGAGCTTACCTGAGTGACGAACCCACTTGTTATGACAGGCCGCTGCACAGCTAAATGGTAAGCCCTCTCCTCAGATCCTGTGGGAAGGAGGAGCCAGGGGTGCGAGTGCAGGTCAGGTAGACAGACCCAAGTTCGGAGGGGCCTGAGTGGGGCGGGAGGCGGAGTGGTCTGTCGGGGGTTCAGGATGACATGAGGGTGTGAGAAGCCGTACCAGGAACACTAGCCCTTTCATTCCACCCTTCTTTTCGAGGCTGGCCTCCAGAGGGCTACTTCTGAAACCCTTCCCCTCTCAGCCTCGTGGAAGCTGGAAGCTCACGTTGACTCTCCTCAGCTGAGTCTTCCTTCTCCCTCAGGCTGTATGTACCATTATTGTTCTTACAAGTTATTTGGCTGCCAGGTTGGTGCTCTGGGTGGAGGGGAAGACCTGTCTTGCTTGGCAAGGAAGACTGTGTGACTGCTAGTGAGGGGTAAGGTAGGAAAGGGCACTCTGAGCGACGGGAGCCAACCACGAAGCCTGGCTCGGTGCCAGAATGACAGCCACCTTATCTTAAGCTTTGGCTGTATTCTCAGTAGTGTATATCTATTAACTCATTCATCCTCACAATAACCCTCAGAGGTAGTTACTCTTATTATCCTCACTCTACTTACAAGGCTCTGAGGCATAGAGAGGTCGGGTAAGATGCCCTAGACCCCACAGTTGGGAGGTATCAGCCAGGATGCAAAACCAGGCAGTTAGGATCTAGAGTCCCTGTGCTTAACCAGTACGTTCTATTCAAACCTGAATGTCATGGTTTGTTGCTGGGGGTGGCTCAGGGGTCAAGAAGCTGTTTCCATGGTTTGTTTGCTGGGGGTGGCTCAGGGGTCAAGAAGCTGTTTTCTTAGGGCTTAGATTCATTTGTCTGGTAAATCTATTGAGCATCTCATATGTACAAGGCACAAAGATGAGTAATATTCATTCAACAAATTTTTTTAGATAAAATTTATTTTTATAAAAGTTATATGTACTTATTTAAAAAAATGGTAGACTGTACAGAAAAGTACAAAGAAGGGAATAAAAGTCACTTATGATGTCACCCTCCAGAGATGATTGTGGCTAAAATTTTGGTATATTTACATGTATGTATGCCTTTGCAAAATCAAAATCATATTAAATATTCAGGTTAAAGTACTGCTTTCTTTCTCTTAACATTGTATTAAGCAAACATTCAAGTGGCTCCTAGAGCTGGCCTTCAGATGAATCATGGCAAAGCTGAGTGGTGACTGTGTCACAGAAATGAGCTGGGTGCAAAGGTGGACAGACAGGGCAGTGGATAGAGCTGGAGTTGGAGCTGCTTAGGACAATCTTCACGGAAGAGGAGCTGACTCTTGAGGGATTATGAGTTCATGGGCCATGGGTGGGGATGGTGATGGCGGTGGTAGCAGTTGAGAAGGACAGCCCAGGTAGCAAAAACAGCAATGTAAAGGTTTGGAGGACAGGATTTGAAGCAGAGGTGGGTCACAAACGGGCTTTGCCAGCCATCCCTAGGGGGTTGAGCCTTACGATGTACATGTTAAAGATCCACTAATGGGCTTTAAGTGGGGAGAAACATCAGATTTGCATTTTAGAAAGATTACTGTTTCTACAGGCTCTTTCCTAGTGAGATGAGTGAATTGGAAAGGAGCCAGGCAAGGAAGAAGACAAGCTGGGAGACTGTTTGGAGTCATCCAGGTGAGAGATGACAAGGGCTTGAACCAGAGCTGCAGCAATAAGAAAGGAATGAAGAGAAGGAGATGAATTTCAAAGATATTTAAGAAGTAGAAAGGACAGGAGTTAATGGCTGACCTGGTGTTTTGCCATGTGACTTGCTTCAGCCAATAAGATGCTAATGGGCATGATTAACCAGAGTCTTGAAAAGCACTGGAGCAGCCAGGCTTACTTGCTCTGTGCCTCTGCCATTGCCATGAGAAGAATGTGCTGGGGTTTGTCCCCTGGGCCCAGAAAGGAGATGAGAGACAAGTGGAGCAGAGCCACCGCAGTCAAGAGTAGGACAGAGCTCCCAGAGGACTCATAGTCTCATAGCGGAATTCTTGAGTCCCGTGATCTGCCAAGCTATAGACACGTAAGCTGTAATAATAAATGAAAGATTGAAGTGAGATTATGGAAAGTCTTGAATGCCAGGCCAAAGATGCTATAGGGTTTCATTAGGAAATGGGGAGCCATTGAATGTTTTTGAGCAGGGGAGTAACATTAGACACTCATGTCTAGGAGATGGACAGTAGTATGCAGTGGGATGAATTTTGAAGTAGAAATCAAGAGCTATGGATTCTAGTCTCAGCTCTTCCATTTACTGGTGCTGGAATATGGGACAAATGACTTCCCTCTGAGCCTCGACTGTCTCTTTTAAAAAATGGGAGTAAAGCTATCAGCCCTTCACATGAATCTTAACTGTGTAAGAACCGATGACGAAATGTGAACGAGAGTATTTGAAAGATCACGAAGCAATGCACAAGGGTGGGTATTATTGTGAGCAGGCCAACCGGAGCTGAAAGATGAGACTGGGTTTCCCAGACAGGCAAGCAGACTGTAGATGTCATCTCGTTAACCTCTGACCCTGCTCCCACCTTGGAGAGGGTATTGACGGCAATGTCAAGCCTGGTGTCCATTGGCAGCTGGTAGAGCTGGGATTCATGTTCTCCTGCTCTGCCTTCCTATTCTTGATGCAGTTCTGAACTCCTCTCCCCACCCTCTGTGTAAATAATATGTGTCATTTAGAGAATGCCTGCTCAGGAGAGGCCTGTGCCACGGCTGCAGAGCAGAAGACTGGAAACAGTTGCCGCCCTCAAGGAGTACACAGGCTAGTTGGATCAAAAGGGCATGTGCCTCAAAATAGTAAATAGGGTGGCATTTGATAAAGGGCCAAATGAGTGATTCAGACAGTTGCTGGTGAAGGATGAGGAGAAAGCAGAGAGGCCTGTGGGCTGGGCCAGTCTTTGGGGAAGCAGGACAGGGCCTTAAAGACTGGCCAGGGTTCCAAGAGAGGACGGAAAGGGGAATAAGAAAGGGAGGGGAGGACTCTCTCCTATGTTAGCCGCTGGTTTCCTCTCAACATCGAAACTAAACACCAAGACCCCACTTAATGGAGCAGTTAAAGACAAATGTGACCACAAGCTACCACTTCACACTCATTGGGATGGCCATCATCAGAAAACCAGAAAATAACAAGTGCTGGCAAGGATGTGGAGAAATTGGAACCCTTGTGTGTTGCTGGTGGGAATGTAAAATGGTACAGGCGCTATGGGAAACAGCAAGGCCATGCCTCAAAAAATAAAAGCAGGATGGCCATATGTCCCACCAATTCCACTTCTGAGTATATACCCAAAAGGTTAGAAGCAGGGACACAAGATATTTATGCCCGTGTTCACAGCAGCATGGTAAAATGGCATTATTCACAATAGCCAAAAGGTGGGAGCAACCCCTTAATGGATGAATAAACAAAATGTGATGTATTTAGATATATAGATCACAATGGGATATTATTCAGCCTTATAAAGTGAAAGAAATTCTGACACATGCCTCAGTATTGATGAACCTTGAAGACATTATGCTATGTGAAATAAGCCAGCCACGAAAGGATGGTTATTGTATGAGTCCACTTAAATGAGATACCTGGAGTAGTCCAACTTACAGACACAAAATAGACTGGTGGTTGCTGGGGTCTGGGGAGGGGATGTGAGTTAGTGTTTAATGAATATGGACTTTCAGCTGGAAAAGGTCTGGAGATGGATGGTGGTGGTGGTTGGTTGCACAACAATGTAAGTGCATTTAATACCACTTAATTGTACACTTAAAAATGGTTAAAATGGTAAATATTATGTTGTACATATGTGAATACACACACATTAAAGGCGAATGTGATAGCATGCTTAGAAAGATCTCAGAAATGTGAATAATGTGGAACTGCTTAAGAAGAAGTCGGGGAAGTGACGGGGTCCCTGGTGGATGGGCCTGGTGAGAAATCAGCTAGGAGCCTAGAAATGGGGGCGATTAGTGAGCCAGGACAGCTGACTCTTTAACTGACCACAGATAATCCCAAAAAGTTATTGTAGGGAGAGCAGTAAACACCTCCTTCCAAGCAGCGTGTGAGTAGAGTTACTCTGAGGAAGCCAGGGGGATTGTTTGACTTCTTCCTTTCACTTCTCATGCCCACCTGGCTAAGGTAAGGAATATGGAATAAAGTAATGAACCTGGAATGAAGTCAAGGTTATGGTTGGTAACCAAAGGGAACGGTAGAGGCAGCTTTGGAATCCACTCTGCCCAGGTTACATCAGAGATTTGGTCTGGTTGGTGGGAAGGAAAGGAGAGGCTCTCCCCCTCCCTACATTCCTCCTTCCCTCACCTGTCTCTTTTGTGTCCCCAGCAGCTGGCCCCAGTCTGCGCCATGGCTTCCGCGGAGCCCCTGACAGCGCTGTCCCGCTGGTACCTGTATGCCATCCATGGCTACTTCTGCGAGGTGATGTTCACCGCGGCATGGGAGTTTGTGGTGAACTTTAATTGGAAGTTCCCGGGGGTCACGAGCGTGTGGGCGCTCTTCATCTACGGCACCTCCATCCTGATCGTGGAGCGCATGTACCTGCGCCTGCGGGGCCGCTGCCCGCTGTTGGTGCGCTGCCTCATCTACACGCTCTGGACCTACCTGTGGGAGTTCACCACTGGCTTCATCCTGCGCCAGTTCAACGCCTGCCCCTGGGACTACTCCCAGTTCGACTTTGACTTCATGGGCCTCATCACCCTGGAGTACGCAGTGCCCTGGTTCTGCGGCTCCCTCATCATGGAGCAGTTCATCATCCGCAACACCCTCCGCCTCCGCTTTGACAAGGACGCTGAGCCTGGGCTGCCCGGGGACCCCCTGGCCCTGGCCAACGGCCACGTCAAGACTGACTGAGTTGGGGGCTGGTGGGGGTGGGCAGATCTCACCTGGGCCCTGTGGGGAAAGGTACCAAGCCAGTGGAACTGCTCCCTGCCCCATCCCGGCCTCAGCCCTGTAGGGCTCGTACAGTCCCCATTCCTTCCGCTGTGCACAGGCGTTGGGGGCCTGGGCCGGTGATGGGGGTGGGGTGTCGAGGCAGGACTTTGAGAACGGTCCGTGGGTCTCTGCTCAGCTCAGAGGCTGGTAGCAGGAGACCTCTGTCTTAGCAGCGACTAGGCTACCTGGGTGACTTTGGAAGCAGAAGGCCCTGTCCTGGCTAAGAGGCTCTGAGAAGTGGGCAAACGGTGGGAGGCAAGGTCTGAGGAGGCTTTGGGGTACTGCCTTGGCCACTTGGTGCCCTGTCACCTGGTTTAGTTAGGCTCTGGCTGGTTCCATTAGGCAATATTCAGGTGCTTGCTTGCAACCAATACCTCCCCGGGAGCCTGCTGAGCTGCAGCCCAAGAAGAGACTGGGCAGCCAGGAGGCTGCTTGGCAGCTGTCTGCGAGGGCTGGAAGGCCTTCCCTTGGCTCCCCTCCCCTCCCCCAGGGCCCCATGCTGCTTTCTTGGCCTTCTGGGGTCCCCCTGGTGCTGGATTCCCACCAACCTTGGGCTTTTGGAGGTTTCAATCCCTGTGTGTTCGGTGGCGTTTCCCCCTTTTCTCTTATTTTCAAGGCTTTTACCACTAGCAGCCCTTTATCCATGTCAATCACCCCACCAGTTGCCAACCCCAATGCCCTAGCCAACACAGCAGCTGCCAGAGCTAGAACCCTGGGACAGACCCCGCCCGCCCTCTGCAGCCGTTCCTCCACTATCGCCCCCGTCTGGTGGGCTGCGGCAGTGCCCTGGTGCTCTCCTCCGCCCGTGCCCACTCCCCACAGTGGCCCAGCTAAAAACGAATGATACGCACAACACACAGTCAGGCCGAGATGGGCCCCACAGATCCCCAGTGGGGACCTAGAGACAAATCGATGTGTGTGTTTGTGGTGGTGGGGAGGTATAGGCACACCTGACTGGTTTATTTTTAAGCCAGTCGGGGGCAACCTAGCATTCTAGGGGATGGAAGAGCAATATCTGTTGTTGGAGACCCATGGAGGATGTGCGAGGGGGAAAAAGATGAAGGCCTCTCAGCTTTGGGAGGGACTTTGGAGCATCCTTGTGGGGAAGGCATCAGTTCTGGTTCTGCCATAGCCCCAGCCCTGCAGCAAAACCTCCTCAGGGCTACCTCCTCCCCACCCCTCCCGGCAATGCTGACACTTTGAGCTTGCTCCTTAAACAGTATTGACCCTGCCACGCTCACAGGCATTGTCATCTTGGTGGCCCTGCTTTCCTGTGACAGGTACATTGCTGGCAGCGGACAGGTGAAAGCTTCACTTCAGCCCACTTCCAGCTCTGCCCCTACTCTCCAAGGGGAGGGGTCCATCAGAATGCAGCCTATCCCATGGTACATGGTCTCTTCTTGACCACATTAGGCCTCTTAGGTAGAAATTAGCCTTTCCCTTTTTATAGAACATTAAAAAGTGATAATACCACCCGTGGAGAGAATCTCCTCCTTCTTGCTGTGTTTCTCCACCTAGATCGTGCAGACAGCACCGGGCCAGGACAGGTGGGCTGGGTGTGGGCAGAAGTCGTGTCCCAGACTGGGAGAAAGGCTGGGAGACTCTGCCTTTGGCAGGATTACTTTCTGCAGTTGACCCTGCCCAGGAGGAAGGGTATTTCCCAGTCTCTGTGTCCTGGGCAGGTTCCTCAGATCCAGGCAGGAAATACATTCTGCAGGGGCCAGTCCTACCTTTGATTTTACTGTGGCCTCAATTCCAGGGCTTGGGGCTTCCAGGGATTCATGTTTCCAGTGGGGGTAGATTGCTTTCCATCTACAGGTGGAGAGGATTCCAGAAGAATATTGTTTGGCTTCCATGTGTCCTCTTGGTAATTGTTTCCTTGGTCCTCTCCCCCAACCATGCAGTCTCAGCCTCCTGGACCCCAGCACCCCTGCAGGCCCCCATGGGGCCCCTAGACCACACTATCTGCCTTTGCTCTCCCCTAGCACGACAGAATCCGAAGGTCAGTCTGTTAATGTCTCCCAACATAAGGCTTCCAAAATTCTCAGCCCAATGAAGCCCTTGAATGACCCACCGAGTCTGACTGCTCCAGATGTTGCCCTATGGGCATTCCTTGGCACCATCTTCTCTCTGGGCCCTAAAAACCCCCACGTATGGGAGGTCCCGAAGTAAACCTGCCTGGCTGGCAGTGTGCAGAACATTTTGTTTCTGTTTCATTCAGGTGCCCCAAAGCTCCCATTGTCCCTCATAGGGCACAGAGCCCCCAGCAAGGGGAGGCAATGAGCCAGGGCTTGACCACAGCATCTGCAGGCTCAGAGCTCACTGGCGATAGCCCAGACTTCAGCTCTTCTTTCTTGGGCATCTTCAGGGCCCCAATTCCTTAGTGCCCAGGGTCTCAAAATGTGGAGTAATCCCAGCCCTGCCAAGCAGTGGAGGTCCTGGTGGGGAGAGTCAGCTTGCTATTTATGAACCTCTGGTGTCCTGGGCCTCTCGCCGCTGGACATGGCAGCATCTCTGAGTTACAGATCACCACGTGGTGCCCTGCATGGTTGAACTGCTTCTGGTGTCTGCTAGGTATCTTGTCCTTTGTGCCCTGTTCCCTCTGATGCCAGTGAGTCATAATGGCATCACAATGGCCTATGCTTATTCTCAGCAATAATACCTGGGGAGTGCCCATGAGTCCCTTTTGTCCTGGTCCCTTGGCCTCTGCATGGGTCTCCTGGGGAGGAAGCCACTGAGGGGGTCAGTTCATGAGAACCGGTACTTATGAAGCTCTGGGCTGTGCAGACATAATCATAAGGGATGCATAGAGAGGCCAGCCTTGGAGGAGCTATGGCTAAGGCCAGGAGAGGACCGTCCACCTTGACCCACCCCAGCTCTGCAAAAGGGCGTTTGAGGCAGGTGGGACTGTCTCCAAACTGCGGCGCTCTTCAGAAGGACACGTGACTGGTTTGTGCACCCATTGCCTGCTCTGTCTCTGTTGGTCTCTCTTTCTTTTCACATTCATGCACATAAAATATACCGGTGTTTGTGTTCTAGGACTGGCTCTGACCCATCTCTGTTTCTTCTGTTTTGAAGCCCTTTCCTAGGGGTTGCTGGAAGCCAGGCCCTTTACACTCTGGCATCACACTGTCCTGAATCAGAGGCCTGCTGGGTGGGGCAGGTGGTTCTTCCTGCCAGTCCTTTTCACTGTCTCTACTCTGACCCTCTCTGGTCCCCGGCATTCTCCACCCACCCCGCCCCCCACCCCCATCAGCAGCATAATGTGGTCCAGGCCTTACTTGTTCCCAGGCTGCAAGGCAGCTGAGGAGTCCTGGATAATATCCGGATTGGCTACAGGTTAGCTGGCCTTGAAATGAGCTCTTCTGGAACACATCAGCCATGACCTGGGATGTCTCAAGGGGTAGGAGGGCCCAGGAATAGACTGAGGGTGCCCCCAAAGAGCTGTAAGACCATGCCCTTTACTTTCCGCTACACTGAAAGTCACGCTTTTAAGAAACAGAGTTCTGCAGTCCCCTGGTAGCACTGCGCCCCTTGAGATGTGCATTTGGAGGGAGTGATCCTTCCTTACTTTGTGTACTTCTGCTCTACCTAGCGTCCCTTGTCCTCCCCTCCTCCCATCGTTCTCCTACCCACTTTCCTACTTCCAGGAAGAGGACAGAGGGTTCAGAATTTGCTTAGTTCAACTAAACCCACTTGGCTTTAACACCCGCCTTCCACAACCAGGCTGTAGAACACACTGGTTTTCTGGATGGAAGAGGCAGTGTGCTTTCTGAATCGTTGAGAAGGCGCAGAATTTGCTTAGTTCAACTAAACCCACTTGGCTTAACACCCGCCTTCCACAACCAGGCCGTAGAACACACTGGTTTTGTGGATGGAAGAGGCAATGTGCTTTCTGAATCGTTGAGAAGGCACTCTGCCTCCCGCACTTGAAGGTATTCATTTGACTGAAAGATTTTCCCCGTATAAAACTGAGCAAGTATAAAGGCTCAACAGTCATTTACATGTTACTATAAACAAATTTACAAGGCTATTTCCTTAGAGCAGGTTTCTATAGGAAGAAAGAGGCGAGCATAATGAAACAGGGTCTACCTATGGAACTTCAGAGCAGAGGCAAGAGGTGGGGCCCAGAAAAAAAAAAGCTGAGTGGACTCAAGGCCTTTCCTAACTGGCCAGATCCAGTGGGTGCCTTCCTTTCTTGATACTTTCCTTCCTCACATCCTCACCCAATCCAAAGGGGTCTTCTGACAACACTACATCGAGAGAAATTCTCTAGGAAAGTTAAGGCCAAGGACCTTGGCTGTATCTTATAAAATCTGCCCAGCCTTTGCCCAATGCTTAATTAATAACAGTGGATGAATGACCATGACCCTGCCCTTCTGCTGGGGGTGCCTATCTCAGAAGGGTGTATTGTCCAGACTGTTTGGTGGGCAGGGAAACAGGTCCAGGAAAAGGGAGCAACTGACTCATCATACATGGCTAGCACCACAACTGCAAGTACTGTGACCATGGCCGGGCACGGCACGGGGGGCTCACAGGCGTTTCTGCATTTTCCCTCATCTGAGGTGGGCATCATTCGTTCCCTGTTTTACAGCAGCGATCTGGTGGCAGCCAGTCTGCAGCCCCGATTTACTGTATCACTCTTTTTGTTTCAGTGTGAGCTGAAGACACTTCGGGCAGGATTTGTGATGAGGCAGGTGCCCTCTTGTACTTTGATGAGATTCGAATGTCGTTAAGAGTCCAGCCCATCCACATGCTAGTCACAAAGAGAAGTTAATGTTCAGTTGGGGGTGAGATGGGGTGACGAGGAAGGAGGTTTGGGATGCCATTCGATCTATCTATCTATCATCTATCTATCATCTATCTATCTATCTATCTGTCTGTCTGTCTATCTATCTATCTATCTATCTATCTATCTGTCTGTCTATCTATTTATTTTTTAGGCGAGGCAACCCTTGGTTGACCTCACAGATTGCAAAGACCTTGTCAACTTACAATCCCTTATTTTTTATTTTTTACACCTACAGCACCTGGTCTTCCTAGGTGGTCTCCCATCCAAGTACTAACCAGGCGCAACCCTGCTTAGCTTCCGAGAGCAGATGGGATTGAGCTTGTTTAGGGTGGCATGACTGTAGACTTGGGATGCCATTTTAGACAAGACTTTAAACAATTGGCGCAAGGATCCCTCCTTGCGCAGGGAGGTTTGTGAAATTCGGGACTCTTGCAATCCTGCGTTTAGGGTTGACAGCTCTCTCTCCCATATACATTTTGCCTTTGCCCTGGGCCTTTTTCCTTTGATTCTATTTCCTTCTCTTGAGATTAAGCCTGGGCCCTTAACTGTGTGTGTTCTCAGAGGGTTGGAAACTACCAGATGAAAACTTTCTCCTTCTGAAAACTCAGATGGGCCTGAGAATTAACCTAGTTAGTGCTTCAGCGTCTTATTGGACACTTACAGTGAGCCCGGGATCAGGCTAGTTACTGGGGTGCTAGCTGGGGAGAAAGACGTTGCATGGATGCTCATGCAGATTGTTCTATCACTGTGATGTTGCTAGTCCTTCAAAAGAGGAGCCTCCAACGGAGGAATCTGACTCGTCTACAGGGATAGGTAAGGATTCCCCAGGGAAGAGACACTGCAGACCTGAAGGTTGAGTGCCAGCGCCTTCAGAGGTAGGCTGGCTTCTCACTGACCAGAACGGCAGACTTTGACTGTGCCCTGGAAGGTGTCTAAATGTGTAAGTACAAAACAAAACCAGCACCCAGTGCGTGCTTCGAGGAACTCTTGAGAAACGAAGTCTCATCGAGAGTCGTCCCCAGTAAGCCTACACTAAAGGCCAAGCTGGATGTTCCAGAGCACCAAGTCTCCTTTGGGAACCCGAAGCTAAGAATCCTTTGTACGACAACCATTCCTGCCATATCTGTGCCCAACCATCATGGGGCAACTCACCGTCCTACTTCTCCTTTCCAAACCTTCAGTCCTCGCAGAAGCCCTGCCAGCGTCCCAGCTTCACTCTCAGTCTTTGGACCTTGGCCAAAGACCCAGCTCCACTGATCTGTCCATTGCTTCGCTCTGATGATGCGCTTTCTTGGTGTGGGGAAAGGTGTCCTTTCAATGCCAAACAGCACAGAGAAGAAGGTAGCCTGGTCTGGCTGCTTGCCTCTGTCACAGTCACACCTTCCAAACAGAAAGAAAAATTTCTGGTTTATAAGGGTTCATCAATGACAGAGGGTCCTGAGGCTGAAGCTTCTCAGTTCCAGAATGGGGTCGTATTAGTTTTCTAGGGCTACTAAAACAAAGTACCATAAATGGGTGGCTTAAAACAAGAGAAATATATTCTCTCAAAATACTGGAGGACAGAAGGCCAAAATCAAGGTGTCAGCAGGAGGCCCTGGAGGTCTTTGGGAAGAATTTTTCTTTGCCTCTTCCAGTGTCTGATGGCTGTGGCATTGCTTGGCCTCCTAAGCTTGTGGCAGCATCACTCCAAGTTCTGCCTCCATGGCCACATGGCTTCCTCCTCTTCTGTCTCCATCTCCTCTTCTACTTCTTCGAAGGATACATCACTGGATTTAAGCCTCATCTAAGTAATACAAAACAATCTCATCTGAAGACCCTTAATTTAATTACACCTGCAAAGACCCTTTTTCCAAATACAGTTACATTCACATGTTCCAGGGATTTGGATGTGACTGTATCTTTTGGGGGGCCGCCCTTCAACCCACCATGGAGGTTAAGAAGGAAGATCTCTGCTGAAGCCTTTGCACCCTGTATCCATTTAGAAAGGAATTCATTAAGAGCGAGAGCTAGAATACAGTGCGGGTGAACCCAGGAGAGAACGCAAGGATTGAGGTTGAGGATGGAGCTCTCCATCCCCAGATGCAGACTGTAGCTGCTGTGATTTTTGTTTAGATGTAGATCTGACCATTTCACTGCCTACTGAAGATGCTTTAGTAATCTCCCAATACCTTTAGGCTCAAGCTCACCACCTTAGCGAGGCTTATGCTGCCCTTTGTGATTTGGCCTCATTTCTTGCCTCCCCCTTAGTCCTGTGCAATCCAGGAAGAATGACTTATAGTTTCCCCAGCAGCTTCCCGCTCACTCCTTCTGGGCCTCCGGCCCCTGTGTTCCTCTCCCTGGAACACTCTTACTCTTCCCCTTAGCCTAACTACAGACTGATGATACAGCCAGCAGCATTGGGATCTGTTTACTTCAAGCTCTCCCTGGCCCCAGCTCTCAATTTAGTTCAAGAAAACTCAGGATGGGACCTGTCTCCCTGGAAACTCTCCATGTGACAGCCCGCCAGCAGCAGTAGCTAAGTTCTTCCAGTGCCGTCAATGCAGCAGACTTTCATTTGCTCATTCACCCTACCATGCGACACGTCCAGTGCTAGGCTTGTGGGACAACAGTGAACAAAGCAGACTCAGTCTCTGCCCTCCGTGCGTGATGACTTCACCTGAATTTCAGGGCACCAAGAATTCTGATGGACTGACTTAGGGAAAAAGAATGAACTTGATTTACAGGGTCAGGAAATATTTGTATGTCTGATATAGCCAGGAGAGGGGTGAAGCAGGAGGTGAGGTGAAGAGCAGGCCTCCAGGTAGAAAAGACAACGTGTGAAAAGGCTGGGAACCCAGAGAGACCAGGAAGTCCATGGGTCTGCAGAAGCAATCAGGGGTGAACAATGAAGTCCACAGAAAGCCAGGCCTGGATCATGAAATGTCTTAAACTAAGGCAGGAAGAGACAGATAATAAACAAACAGGAAACAAGAAGTTATAATACATTCAAACAGATGGTAAGCAAATGAATACAGAGCTCCTTTAGATTGGGTGGCCTCGAAAGGTCTTTTGGAAGAGATGATATTTGGGCTGAGGCCTGGATAATGAGGAGGGTCAGCCACATGAAGATGGGGAGAGTATTTCATGCAGAGGAAACAGCTAGGACAGAAGTCCAAGATGGGAATGAGTTTGGATGGTTTGAGGAACAGATAAAAGGCTGGAACTTGGTGAGGAGTGGTACAAGATGTGGGTGAGAGAGGCGGGCAGGGCTCAGAGTGTGCAGGCTCTGAAGGCCCAGATAGGAGGAGACGGGGTGAAGAGGAGGATGGAGAGTTGGAGGCCTGGCCCAGCCCCTCCCAGAACCCCTCCTAAGGATCGGGACCAGGCAGGGGAAGACTGTAGGCAGAGCCTGAGGCCCCATGCTCCCCCTAGCGTCTGTCCTGTCCTCCTGGAGGCTGGGTCATGGTTGGGGTCAGCATAACTAAAAGACGGTCTGTTTGGTTTTTGCAAACCCTTCTCTCTACCTGTTACATAAGCACTCCAGCCCTGGGGCAGCTTGTACCAGGCTGGGTCCTGCAGGGTTTTATAAACTAAATCTCTCTCTCCCTTTCCCCCTCTCCCCTTCTTCTCTTCCTCTCTCTTCTTCTCCCTCCTTTCCCCCTCCCTCTCCCGCCCCCCTCTGTCTCTCTGTCTCTCTCTCTCTCTCTCACACACACACACACACACACACACACACTCCACCTCATATTTGCTAACCTTTGTGAGCTGGGCCTGCAGAGCCCTCCTGAAGCTATCTGGGAGCTCCCACCCACAGAACGGAGTGTCTGGGCCCTGGGCAGTATTAGGACATCCCAGAGCAGGTCAAGGGTGGGGGAAAAGCACAGGTATTGAATCAGACAGACTTTACTTTTAACCCTGCCTCTGCTACTTACTATCTGTGTGGCTTTTGACAAGACACCGAGTCCCTCTGAGATTTAGCTCAATGGATTTAGTTCACATTTAGTTAGTTTAGTTTAATTCACTGGAAGCATATTCTAGTGCCTGCTCCCCCCCACCCCCCGCCCGTCCAAGGCCGAGTGTAGAAGTAACTATTTGAAGGTTTGGAGCAAGCAGAGGAGACATTACGTTCCAGTTCAGCACAGCAGATATCTTAAAATGAAATGTTAAACATCCCTATTATTAAAAGTCTTGTGACCATTGTCCTTGGGGGAATTTTCATTGGCCAGCTCTGCCCACCATCCTGTCCGTTGTTGGGTGACCAATTGTGCTGGGACTAAAGAGTTTCCCAGGATGTGGACTTTCTGTGCCCAAACCAGATAAATCTGATTTAGGAGCTGTCCTTTTCTGCAGTAGGTCCCCAGAAGTCCTTTAGAGTCAGACAATTGACCAAGCCTCTTGGTGGACAGTCAAGGACGAGTGCCCCCCGTCTCCCTGACTTC
>NW_006438074.1:5162158-5176025 GCF_000325575.1 Pteropus alecto | reverse complement strand
CTGAACCGAGTCCAAAGGGAATGGCAGGAGGCAGAACCTCTGAAGAGGCAAGAGTCTGGACCTCTTCAGCACCAAAGGGCAAACTTCCTCCTTGGATCACTTTAGAAATGAAAACAGAATGACGTGAGGTGTTATTTTGCTGACTTTCACTCAATCTGTTCCCTCAGGATCTCAGGCCTGCTGACCAGCAGGACCAGATGGCACCTTTGCAGGAAGAAGTCATCATTTCTCCCTTTGTGTAGGCCATGAATAGCCTACGAAACAATTTTTTTTCTCCTTCTGATTGACATATCTGTGAATCCTTTCTGGTTATTCACATATTTTTTTCTTCCTATGACTCTGCCATCCAATCCTGGCTTACAGTTCATGTCTTTGAGATGATAGCTGACCTTGTTGTCCAGAAGCAGGGAGGGGACGGGCAAGGGAGGGGGAAGGACCAGGAAATGGAAGGAGGCAAACCGCTCCACATTCGTAATTCTGTTTGTGGCCATACCCTTCCTCAGTCTTTCCAGAATGTGACCCTCTATACTCCACGTTCCCCTGGGAACTTCCTGATTGCCCAACAAAAGATCCAAATCCTGGGCTTTGGAGTCATTAGACCTGAGTTTGAATCCCGGGTCCCTGATTCACTCAAGTATGTTACATAACCTGTCTAAGCCTCAGTTTTCTCATCTGAAAATGGGGCTTATAAAAAGTCCATCCCTCCCAGAGTTGTCGAGTGCTTAGCATGCAATCAATGTCAGATATTAGGAGAAATATTCTCATTTGTAAGTCTCACAAGTTAAAAGCAGATGCCACTCCAACAAGGATTTCTGCAGTCAGGCCACTTACTATTAATAGGAAGGCAAATTACTCAATCTGTATATACACAAATTTTTTCATCTGTAAAATGGGAATGATAAAATCTACTCTATAGGATTATTATGAAGGTTAAGTAAAATAAAATAATATGTCTAATATGCTTAGTACAGGTCCATGATTCCTTACCCCAAACCCATGGGATTTTGTAAGACTTTTTGGATTTAAGAAAAATAGTAACATTTATAGACTATATATTTCTAACTTCTGAGCCAGGTGTAAGTCAGCACCCCAGAGTCAAACACATTATTTCTACATGGAAACTTATGCATATCATACTAATGGGGTAAATAAAGACTTTAAATGGCTTTACATCCTTACTTGTGAGATAGTCAGGGTAAGTATTAATATTCTCACTTGACAGATAACTAAAGATCAGGATAGTGGGCTGTTCAAGAGTAAATGGTCCATAATTGGCAGCACCAGGATCCCTGGGTCATCTGCTCACCTGGCCCAGGGACTCTTCCCATCATATCACACAGTGTGGTGGACATGACCTTGTTATACAACCATTCCCTTTGCTTCATGAATTTAAAAAAAGAAAAGAAAGAGAGCCTACTAAATTGTCAAGTTTTCTTCTCAGCTTTGTAAGTGTATTATGTATATTTCTACATTATTTTCATATTATGCTTTTCTCACTTTGGTAACTGGTATACATCTCTCTGTATTATATTGCATTGTATTGTATTGCATTGTATTGTCATTTCTAAAAACCATAATCTTCCAAAATCTTAATATAACCAGTTAGCTAAGCTATTCCTCTATTTGCATGTTTCCAATTTTGCACTGTTCTAAAATAATGCTCAGTCACTCACTTTAAACTTCGCCTTGGGGATGAGCAAGCACATTGATCTGAAAGCACCTGTCCCTTGAGCCCCCGGCTGGCTGGCAGCCTTTGGGAGATTATATTTCCAGGCACTTTGACTATATATTTGTTGTTTCCAATCAACTAATCAATTAGGGTTTTCTGAATGCTTACATGGGAAACAGGGTGTTCTTTGGTGCTTGGAAGAGGCACAGAAGCATAAGCTGTGTCACTGACCCTTAAGAAGTTTATGTGTCACCTGGGAGGCCTTTCAACTTCAAATCAAGCTGGGTCTGTGTCCAGCCAGTGAGACCTTCTAAGAGGGCAGGTCAAGATGGGCACCAGGGTGTGATGTGAGTGCTGAAAGCGAGAACTTTAAATAGGTCTCTGATGCATCCCCTTGCCTGGCAAGGGCCTTGGCTGTATGCAGGAGGAAGGTGCTAAAAATGAAATAGTGAATAATGAAAACGAGGTCAGGGGTTCCGTAGAGCCTTCCCTAACTCATCAAGTTATGCCTTTTTAATGGTCAGGGTGAACTATTAAAAATCAATATAAAATACCACTTCCCTGACTCCCCTTGGGAGTGGGGGGCAGTAGGCAAAGAACTGAATATGACCTGGTTGCTGGTCCTATCTAACTATCCTTAAGCAAAGTACGTAACTCTTCTCTGCCTCCTCCTGCCCATCCATCAATGAGAATGATAGCGATCTCTCAGGGGACTCAGGAATGTAATGAGGATCACCTGAAATCGTAACGAATGTTTTTGAAACAACAAAGTGCTCAAGTGATCTGAGGGGGGCCGAAGACCATGTCTCCCTCACTGCCACATCTCAAGCACCCAGCACAGTGTGGGTCCAGCTCATAGTAGGAGCTCAATAAGCATTTATCGAATGAACGAGGAGAGAATTGGCAGGTGTTATTGTGAGTCTGTAAAGGGCAGAGAACTGCACATCATTCCATCAGCTCTGAGCCTGAGGAGGAGGCTGCTTCCACCACGGTCTACCACCATACTCATTCTCCCTAGAGCAATCCCCACCCTGATTCTGTCACCCCTGAATCTGTCACCCCTGGATCTACTCACTATAAGGAGTCCCTCTTTCAGGGCAGCAAAGATCTGAAGCCTAAAGTTCACGCCCGATGAGGGAACAGAGGCAAGCGCTGACCTCAGCCCATCTCCTCAGCTTTCAAGGGCTTCAGGGTTTTCTGTCACAAGGGACTGGCTGGTTCCGCCCTCTTCTCCTACTCCTGGCTGCTGAGGCAGGGAGATGTCAGGCCATAGAGGTCAGCAGCCGACAGCAGCTCTCTGGCCAGCTGAGAAGGATACCTGGCACCAGAGAGCAGCCATGTCCTTATCCACCACTAGCTAGGGACTCAGATGTTCTGTCATCTCCTGGCCCAGCCAGCCTGCTGCTCCAGGGCACTGGTGCCAACAACAGAGACTCCCTGGCCAGCCTGCACTAGGGAGCCAGTTCAAGGTGGCTTGAGCCTGGCTCACTGGCTGGACTTTCCCAGGGAGGTTTCCTATTCTGAGTCCATGTCATCTTTCTCATTGTGTTGTCCTAGAAGACAGAAAAAGCTGTGAAAGACTGTGGCTGTGGGGTTGTGACAACTGGCCACTTCCCAAAGTGTGATTTCTTTCCTTGTGCATTTGTCTCTTTATTCTGTCCTCTCCACCAAAATGTAAGATCCAGAGGGTAGAACACGTGTCTAACTTGTCCCAGTGCTAAGAACTATGCCTGACCTAAAGCAGATGCTTAATTAATATTTGTGAATGAATGAGAGAATAAATGAATGAACAAATGAACTCCTTTGCAATGTTTATTATATATAAGTGATAATTATTATAAATAAGTGATTATTATAAATGAATTTAAAAGGAGGCAATAATTTCCATAGTCTCTAAGGACTGACATACACATTGTCCTGTCTTATTCCTTGATTATTTACTCATTCATTTATTCGTTCATTCTGTGTTTGACCTGTAGGAGAGGCGAGGATGAAACAGTCACATAGTGTGTATGTCGGGGCTACAAAATAGGGGTACTAAGTTCTACGAGCATCTCTAATGGGGATTTGACCTAGTCAGGGAGGTCAGGGGAAGAACTTCCTGGAAGAAGTTCCATTTGAGCCAAGATCTAAAAGAAAAAAGTCATTTACTGGGAACCAAGGTGAGGATGGAAGAATATTGCAGGTAGAGGGGATGGTATATGAAAGGCCCGGTGGTGGGAGGAAGCGTGCAAGGAGGAAAAACTGAGGAACAGCCAGGAAGTGAGGAAGGCAGGATGAGACTGGGTCAGCCCCCCTTTAGTGATGCCAGAGCAGCAGCTGGCCAGCAGCATCCGGATGTGCTCAACAGGTGCCAGGGCAGGGTGCCCTTTAAGAGGTATCACCACAGGGTTAGAGAAGTACAAAGTAATAGTTGATAGATGGTCACAGGGATGGGGGGCATGGCACAGGGAATGTTCGATGGAGAGCCAGAGGAGAGAAAGCGCAATTAGGGGGATCAATTTATAAACTATATAAATGTCTAACCAATGTACTGTACTGTATACTTGAAACTAATAATAAAATTAAAAAAAAAAGAGATGTCGCCTCCTCCAGGAGACTGCTCCCAACCCTGCAACCTAGGTTAAAGTCCCTCTTTTGTGTTCCCATGAGACCCATGGCTTCTCCTTCTGATTTAACTTATAAAAGTCTACATTAATGATCTGTTTTCTTACTTTTTGGTCTTCTTGTCTCTCGATTTGAGAGCTCCCTGAGGGCAGAGACTTTAGCTATTCATCCTATGCCACCGATGCCTAACACAGTGCCTGGGACCTGCTGGGGGCCCCATTAATGTTTAATGAATGAATAAACAAACAAATGAATGAAGTGTCCTCAGATCATGGAGTGCATTGGACAAGTGTTTGATTTCTACACACTCAGGAAACCCTGGCTGAGTTCCGTGCTACAAACAGGAGAGTGTGGACAGGGGCTGCTGTTGACTTTTCGATTAGAAGGGATCCAGAGGCCTGACAAAAAGGTCAGGGGATGTTGTGTATTTAGTGCCACATGAAAGAAAAGATGTTGACAGTGCCATCCTTAAAACAAGGGAGCGAGGACAGTTTCGAGAAAGATTTGTTTACCAGATACTTAAAATGAATTTTAACAGGTGAAGTTGCATGCATTTATAAGAATGAACAAGAACGTCAGCTGAGTATTTAGCGGAGTCTTTTGTACTATGTGCCAAGCTCTGTTCTAAGAGCTTTGCAAGTATTAAACCATTTAAATCCTCATAACAATTGCTTGAAGCATTTAACTGCGACTATGTCTATTTTACAGGTGTGGAAACTGAGGATCAGAGAGGTTAAGCACACCCCACCCCCACCACTGAGCAGCCAGAAACTGGCAGAACCAGGCTCTGAACCCAAGCACTTCAGCCAGGACGCCAGGCTCTCACCCCCACCCCACACCGTCCTCATTCCAGCCCTTGCTCTGCTGTATGACTGAGGAATTAGTATCTTTTTAAAGATCCTCTTGAGAGGGACGTGTTCTTCCCCATTTTGCAGATGACAAAATGGAAGCTCAAAGAGGTTAACTTGCCGATGATCAGCCAGCTGGTAAGTGGCAGAGCCGGAATCTGTGATTATAGCTATCCTCACTGCCTCCCATGTGCCCGATGCTCTAAACTGAGTTTTAAACCTGCTATCTTCTACACCACGTCCTCCCAGGCTCAGAAACCTCAGCCAAGGCCTGGCAGATGGCCACGCCCTACGCACATTTCTGACTCAGCAGCTTCTTCTCTACTCCCCAGCTTTCCATCCCAGCTCTGGGCCTCTAACCCATCATCACAGAGACAGGGACACCACCCTGACCTGACACGGGATTAGGAACAGCTAAGTCCATCAGCAACTTTGGGGGGAAAAAATAGGTGCAGCTAAGATCTATTTATACATCCCTGATGGGCAGGAAGGCGACAGCCTGACCCAGGGGAAGGTGGTTAGGGATTTAGCAAGTCAGCATCCAGGGACTTGCTGGCTTATGGGAGGCCTCCCAGGATGGGTTTGGAGCCTCAGACAGACCCTTTCTCTCACCACCTGAATGCCAGGATGCTTTTCCTGGTGCTGTCCATCCCTGTTCTCCTGCTCCTTCCACTAGGGGCTGCCTTTGCACAATGGCTAACAGGTGCATCAGAGAAGGGAGCAATTGGATTCAATTTAGCATCTTTGACATAGAGCCCTAGGGTCGAGCAGATATCCAGGCCTGAAAGGGTCATCTGAGCAGCTTATGAGCACACCAGTTACTTTCAAATCAAGAACCTGACTCAAAAGACATCGAATGCAGTCTTCACTACTCAATTCCCCTTCCTGAAGGTGACATGTCATTGTGATGTCTGTACCTCCGTTTCCCTATGTGTGAGAAGAGAAGCTTTTCAAGCTTCTAGTGCACACAAGATTGACCAAGGGAGCCCTCCCAGAAATGACAACAGAGAAGACTTCCATGTGTGGGCTGAGGAAGGCAGGATGGTGAGGGTAAGAAGCAGGAGAAGGTTGGTCTCCAGGATCAGGTAGATCTGGGTTCAGATCCTGGAGGTGCATCTTCCTATCTATGTAGATCACTGAGCCTTGGGAATAATAACCAACCCAATCCTTGAAACAGCCCTCTAAAGGAGGTGCTATCTCTGGTCACATCTTATATTTGAGAAACTGGGGCACAGAGAACTAACTTGCCAAGATCACACAGCTGGTGAGTAGCAGAGTCAGATGGCCTAGCTCTGGTCTGTGCTCCTAACCACCGCTCTACCCTGCTCTGCTTTCTATAAGACTTTAATGAGCAGAACTCTGATCTTGGTCCTGCCTGTAACTTAAGTCACACCATCACTTGGGTCTCACCTATAAAATGAGGAAAGAAGACCCTTGATTCTATGCCATGGAGCACTATCTTAGCTGCTCTAAGTTGTTTCTGAGAACGTATTGTCCTAGTCCATTGGCCTATAAGGTGCTGGGACAGTTGTCAGGAGATCTTTTCTCCTTGTCCCCCCATCACCGTTCCCTGCCCCCTAGCCTTGGCCTCAAGGGTTAGCAGCAGGGCATCTTTCCCAGGGTCCCCTGAGAGCCCACAGCAGCCCTCTTCCAAAGTTCCAGAGGGCAATGGCTGGCTTCTGGACAATGTAGACCATGCTGATAGGTTGTATTCCCCCCCACCCCCAACATACACACACCACCACCACCACCACCATATCAGAGTTTATTTGGCCTCTTTGTCACACTGGGACCAATTTAAATCCTGAGAACCTTAGTACTGGAGAGGAATGTGCAATTAGGACAGGAACACGCTGGAATCTCATCTTCAGCAGCTCTAACTGAGCTGCCTGATGCGTCCTCGTGATGTCCAGCTCGCCCCTCCTGAGAGAGTCTGACCCCTTCCCGGTTGGCCAGGACACTTAGACGTTCTTCCTCAAATTAGCTGCAGTCTGACTTTTCTGTCATGTCCAACTTCTGGGCCTAGTGTGGCCCTATGGAGGAGCACAGGGTCCCCTCTCGTGGGACAGTCCTTTACCAACTTGAAGAGAGTCCCTGTGTCCCTGCCAAGTCTTCTATTTTCTAGATGAAATATCCTCCATTCCTGCAGTTCTACGTCTTAGGTCGGGGCCCTTCGAGGCTTCTTCCTCACCGCCCTGCTCCCTCGCTTCCCAGTTCGTTCTCATAGATTTGTCAGGAACCCTGACTCAGGATACCTTTCACGATACGATGATCAGAACAAACACCCAGTGCTCGGTAGGCCGGCACGCCTTCCACTGTCTACCCTTCCTACCTCTTCTCTACTCGCTCCAACTCTCCAGGCTTTCTTCTGGAAACAGCACCCCAAAACTCCATCCATGCAGTCTTCGTAGAGGCCTCCATGTTTGCCTATGATTCTGTCCTCAAAGACAGTTGATCGGCTGAGAGGCTGACACTACATTTAACCCGCTCCAGGCAATTCATTTTCTGGGATGCGGGGGCTTGAGTGCCTCTTTGGTGACTGAAACTGTGAGATATAAAACTCGGTGGTATTCCTGATCTGGGTGGCACCTGGTTTGGTGGTGCTTGTCGCATATCAGCCAGGGACAAAGTAACTCCTTGTTCATCTCAGCTTGGCTTTTGGGCTGTGCTCATGCCTGGTTCGTGGCCTGGACACATGGGAGGAAAAAGCAGCTAGTGGCTATGGGTAGCTATAGTGACCCTGTTTCTGAAAAAAATCAACCCTAAAATGTTAGGGGCTTAAACCAATAAAAATGTATTCCCTTGCAAAGTTGATTGGGGTTGGGCACTTCTTCTGGGAAGTTCTCTTCCAACTGGTAATTCAGGGATCCAAGAGCCTTCTATCCTGAGGTTCCATGCTCTTAATAGTCTTTCACTTTGAGCTACGAAGAAAGGGATGAGGGTAATGAAGGGGTGGGGGGCAGGCGGTGTACAGAAGGCCCACCTGCTCTGAATAGCTTCTGCCCATATTCCCCAGTCAGATTTCAATCCATAGCCTCACTTAACTAACTACAGGGAAGGCTGAGAGATGTAGATGTCAACTTTCTATGTGCTGAGAAAGAAGACAAAAAACAAAGATTGGTGAAAACTAGCGAATAGAGATGGAAAACTTGCTGTAGCCATGATCTTTGCCATGTGCAGAAAGCTGGTCGATACTGCAGGAAGCAATTATAGGCAGAACAGGTGAGAGATGGAGAGACAGTTCCTCATTAGACTGTTTCTGAGGCTCACCTGCCTTCTCTGGGGCTTCATTATCTTTGAGATACCTCAGTGTCCTTCTGATATAGTCCTCTTGTGCTGAGCTAATTTTGTATTCTTACATCTAAAGGAGACCTATCTATGTATTACATTTCTTGTCTTAACATTAAAATGCTATTAATGCAGACTAAATAATCACATGCTTCAAAAGAAACCACACCTTTTCACTTGAGCTACCATAAATTCAAATCTCTCCATCTGGACTTCTTTGTCTAGTTCAGGGGTCAGCCAGATAGCAAATATTTTAGACTTTGTGAACCATGCAATCCCTGGGCAATTACTCAACTCTGCCCTTGTAGTATGAAAGCAGACCTAGATAGCATATAAACAAACGTGTCCCTAATTTTACAAAAGCTACTGCAGGTTGGCTTTTAGCACACAGGCCAGAGTTCACCAACCCCTGGTCTAGCTGGTCTTTTTGATCTGAGTTTAGGATTCTCATTTCTCCCTATTAAATATAATCTCGTTAACTTCAACCCATCTTTCAAGTCAACAGGCATATTTTTGAATTCTGATTTTACCATGTAGCATAGTAGCGCACCTTCCCTGCTGTGTCATGTGCATATCAAATGAGCCTTCACTGTCTTAATGGTTCATCAGAGTGGCAGACCCTGGAAAATGTGGGGTGGTGGCCCCTTCCTGGGAACGGACATGCTGGGGAGGAGCCAGGACAGCAAAGGGTGGTTTGCTAGACCGGGAACCCTTCCAATTACGGGAGCACAGCCTCTGCTGACTTGGGGCCACCACCCTGTCTCTCTCTCTCTGCTCCGATTTCGTGGAGGGCATCTGGCCCAGAGGCAGGCAGGAGTACTTTGGAGGTGCTTTGCTTCTCTGAAAAATTCCTTTACTCAACACGTTATTCAATGTGACAACCTCCCCCCATGTCTACTCTTTTACTGTGTCCTCCAGCAATCTGGGTCACCCTCCCTGAGTCAGAGCCATGGAATCCCACTCTTAGGGTTGGGTGGACCTTAGCGTCATCGAATCCAGTACCCCTCATTTTACAGATGAGAAAACTGACGCCCAAGATGGAAGCAACTTGCCCAAACACACGGAGGGCACCTGTGGGTGAACCAGGATGGAACCCAGGGTCCTGCCTCTTCTTTCCACATCCTTCTAGAAGGAAATGCCTCCAGGGAGCTTCCAAGCCATGAAGCCCCAGGAACCCTCCTCTTATACCCGTCTAGTGACAGAGAGGACAGGGACTGAGGGAACTTGTGTGTTCCAGTGCTTCTGTCTGGGCCCCCCAGCTTGCCATTAAAATGCACAGGAGGTCTAGTTGTCCTGGGAAGCCCTGTCTCTCATAGGCATGTTTAAAGCCAAAAGGACCTTGCAATACCCAAAAGCAAACTGTGAAGTGCATGAGCTGCTTTGTAAATTATCTCCCCTAAACTAGGTTGATGATGTTTCGTTGTGAATTACCATTTTTAACGCATTTTTTTTCTGACTCCAAGTGTGTGCTTTTTTCCCCCAAGGCCAAATGTGTGTTGTTTTTCCACGACTATTCTCAGATTCCTATCACCAGCTAGGTGTCCAACAGTTCAATTCAGTTCAGTTCCAACGCTGTACCTGGGGGTAGTGTCAGGTCCCAGAAATTAGAAGATTCAGTCCAATGAGACTGACTTCACTTTAGATGTCAGCTCCAAGTGGGGTCCCCAGACAACCCTTACTTCTATCAGACCAATTACAAATGGGGGGGTTTCCGCGACGCCCCCCAAGTTTAATAATTCACTAGGAAGACTCATAGAATTCAGGAAAGTGCTCTACTTAAAATCATAAAGTATACAGCTCAGGAACAGCCAAATGGAAGAGATACATAGGGCAAATTTTGGAGGTCGGTGGGGGTGGGGGAGCTTCGTCACTCACCTAGCACTTCGATGTTTTCACCACCCTAGAAGTTCTCCAAATCTCCTTTTTCCAGAATTTTTGTAACTCAGTCTCCAACCCTGATCCCCTCCTCAGAGGTTAGGAAATGTTTGATCTTTCTGGTGATCGGTGTTTGTCCTGAAGCTATCTAATGCGTCCCGCCCTGAGTGACCACAGTAGTATAAATGCCAGAGTGTTCAAAAGGGCTCGTTGTGAATAGCAAAAGACACTGGGGCTTGGTTATCTGTGAGATATACCACAGTGTCCGTCCTCTGATATGTTCCTCCTGTGCGAGGAATTTATAGTGTTTTAGAAGAGAGTTGTCCTTTTTGGCTCACACCTCACGGAACTCACTTATGAAGAAATTCCAAGGGTTTTAGGAGCTCTGCGCCAGGAACTGAGAGCAAAGACCAATTTTTTTTTTTTTTTTAAATTATTATTCCACACTATGTCACACATATAGTTCTTAAGTCAGCTAGGATGTTTATAGCTAGTGCCCTAAAATCACAACTCTGGAGACATGCTTTATTATGCTCATCATCGAGAGGCCACAAAAGGCAAGGGCACTCCTTTTCTTAGTACCCGTTTCCTCCTTTACAGCAAGGGGCTTAATCAGGGCCACACAGTTCCTGTCCTCCCATTTCTGACCAGACAGGACCCCCTGCCGTTCCCAGAACAGTGGCTCTCCTCTCCTTGCCTGTGCCCTGCCCTCTGCTGGGAATGTCCCTTCCCCCTTCTTTTCCTGTCAAATTGCAGGTGAGAGGACAGGTTTCATAGTACAAAATACTTCGTGGTGGTGTTAGGTCTTCTATGACAAGGTGCTCTTAATTTATATTTATTTCCTTTTTTTTTTTTTGGCTGGGAAAATTATTTTATACCGTTCCAAAACAAACAGAGTTGTACTTTTTGGTTCACAACTTACAGATCTCACTTAATGTAACTTTTGTTGGTTCTGCCACATTTCTGACCATAGTTAACAAATTCTTCCCCTATGGGAGGTTGGACGGACATATGCGCTTCCTCCCCTTCTCCCTGGGGCTACATTTGTGGTCATACGCATTTTTTCAAGCCCTGATCAAGTGTGCCCTCCTCTGTAGAGCCTTTGTGGTTCCTCCAATAGTACTGGATACTCTGTGCTCTAACTCCTTGTTTACAGGCTGTTTGCTTACAAAGGCTGCAAGCATCTGGTTGTTTATCTTTGCCCTGAACAGTATCTGACGTATCATGTAGTCTCACCAAATACTTAGCCCTAGTCTATAAGAGAGAGAGGTCCACCTAATTAGACAAACTCCAGGACAGGACACAGAATATCTGGTGATAACGCAGGGAGGGGTGCCCCTTGAAAGACAGCTTTTTTCAAAGGAGAAGCTATTACTCTCCTGCGCCTGCTTCTGGTTTACTCTGCTTTCTGCGCTGTTAGGCCTATCCCCTGCTAGACACACACACACAGTTCTAATAATAGATATAACTCCAGACGACAGCTTCAAAAATAACCTCTTCTTCAAGGTCAGTGCAAGGCCATAGAAACACCATCCTGGTCAACCCACTGAACCAATGGGCAGACATTGGCTCCCAGGAAAAAACACTCCCAATCCTCAAAGATGCGGCACTGCAAAGTGTTAGCAGGGTCACATTATGACTTTCATAGGCCTTAGGCACTTGTGCGCTCATGGGCCCATTCTTTTACAAAATATATTAAAAATTATATTCTAAGACTATATTGGTATAGAGACAAAAATATAATCCAGCCTTGACTCGTTTTTATATATTCATATCATATTCATCTTCTTCTGATTTTAAAAGAAATTAAAATGAAAACATTTTCGTGGACCCCTAAAAGTATTATGAGCCTGTATTAATTGGTTCTTTGGAGAAACAGAACCAATAGGAGATGTATAGATATACATGTATAGATATATAAATATGTAAAGAGATTTATTATAAGGAATTGAATCAAGCGGTATTGGATGCTAAGAAGTCCCACAATCTGCAGTCGGCAAGCTGAAGACCTAGAAGAGCCGAAGGTATATTTCTAGTTTGAATCTGAAGGACTGAGACCCGGGGGAGCTGACGTTTAAGTTCCAGTCCGAGTCAGAGATTGAAGGTGGGAGAACAGTGTCCCCCGCTTAAAGACAGTCAGGCAAAAAGAGCTTGAATTCTCCCTTACTCTGCCTTTTGGATTCTATTTAGGCTTCCAACAGATTGGGTGAGGCCCACTCACATTGGGGAGGGCAGTCTTCTCTACCTGGGCCTACCGATTCAAATGTTAATTTTATCTGGAAACACCCTCAGGACACACCCAGAATAATGTTTAACCAAACATCTGGGTAACCATGACAGGATTTTAGGCACTCTGTCTGCTGGAGAAGTCCACTCTGAGTGTTAGGAAGTAGATTACACAGGGTCCTTTTCTTGGAGTCACCACTTTGTAAGTGGGACCCACAAGAGAGATGGCTCTGCATACACAGTGGTCACCGGGTCTCACTGCCAGGTGTCCACTGTGTATGCAGAGCCATCTCTCTTGTGGGTACCCATGCGTTTTAATCTCTGGTTGGGAGGAATGGGGCAAGAATAGGGCCTTGGAAAACTGTCTTTTCATCTCTCTGTCACAAACCATCTGTGACATCTGTCACAGGCCAAAATATCTCTGGCTTAAGCTGAGTCCCTAGGAGATCGAATTTGCTGAGGAGGACTTGATGGAGCAGAGTTTCCTCTAGGCCAGAGGAGCATGAACTTGGACCCCAGGGTGGTTTGCTTGATTTACAACAGCAGTCACAACTGGGACTTTTTTTGCAGTTTGATTTTTTTTATTTTAAAAATTTCATCCAAATTTTGCATTCTACTCCATATTTTACTCCTATTTTAGTAAAAGGTGATGCTCCGTTTTTATCCTGTGGCTTCATTATTCCTGGAATACTGGCCCCTCTACTTGGAGAAAAGTGGATTAGAGAGAAGAGCCAGCTTCTTGACAAAAAAGGCTTTTTGTCAGGGAATAATGACACTACAACGGTTAAGATCAATATCCTGCTATCTTTCCCTGCCCTCTGTTCCATCTGTCATTTGCCAGGTGGAGAAAGGCCTAGGACAGGGTGCCCATTTGCTCAACATGTCAAGTCAGGGGGTGAAATAGAATCAGGGCAGCACCAGGGCAAACTGGGAGGTCTGCCAAGTATGTCTTCTATGCTCAGGCACGATCTGGGCACAGGGCAAGGCAAGAGAGACAGATTTTACAGCTAAGATTTTCGGTGCAAATCTTACCCACTTGTGTGTTTGAACCACAGACCACAGTCCATGCACAGACCTATTTCATATAACTTTACATCCATGTCAAGGAGGTTCGATCTTTGAGAAAACAGACATTGACCCAGCTTCAAACAAGTCAGCCCACCTGCTGTTTATTTTTAGTTCTTTGGCTGTGCACAGATCATCACCAACACAATAAAGAAAATGCAGATGTTTCCATAATTACCCAGCTAATAAATCACAGCTGAGAGGCTGCTGGGGACAGTGTATTCTGATGACCTTTGCTGCGGAGGTGGCTCTGTCCCTGAGGAACAAATAAGATGGGTTGGATTGGAGG
>NW_006438074.1:5150049-5162139 GCF_000325575.1 Pteropus alecto | reverse complement strand
AGGGGGGCGGGGGGCGTGGATTGGACACTCCCAGCCACTCTCAGTGCATCCTGAGAGGTTATCTTGTCGTTATCTTGGCTCCTTGGTGTTATTGCTCAGCCCTCACTCTTAACTCACTGTGTTCAACCTAGTTTTCTCAGCCTATAAAATGGGGTTAATAGGCCTAAAGGGAGAAGCTGGGAAGGAACATGAAATGATGACTTCCTTGATTCTGGAGTCCGACAAGCCTAAAGAAGTCACCCTATTCCCATCCCCCGCCCATCGTCCCCTTCCTCCCACTAGTCTTTCCCACCTTGGTGTAAGGTACCACCCATGACCAGGCTGCTCAGGTTGGAAGTCGGAGCCTCAGCCTTGATCCCTCCCTCTTCCTCATTCCAGTCTATCAGCAGGTCCTCTACTTCTGACCTCCCAAATATGTCTCAAATTGCCTGCCTCTCTCTCCACTCCACCAGCAAGTCCAAGCCAGTGTCCTCTCTCACCTAGACATTGCAGGAACTCCTAAATGCTCACCTTTCTCTCGGTTCTGCTCCTAAAGCCTAGTCCCACACCTACAGCCACAGCGATGCTTGAACATTTAAATCAGATCATGTCACTTGCTTAAAAACCTTCAATGATTTCCTATCCTACTCAGACAAAAAGCAAAATCCCTAAACTTGGCCTGAGTGGCCTGGCCCCTGCCCACCCTTCCAACCATCTCAGATCTTGCCCTCGCTCACTGAATCCCAGCCCCGATGAACTTACAGTTTCTAGAACACAAGCTCTTTTCCTCCACAGGAAAAGAGCACCTGCCGGTACCTTACCTTAATGCTAGTCCCTGGCAACAGCTTCCGGCCACCCAGGCTCAAGTTCAAGAGGCTTTCCCTGACCATCTGATCTGAAGCAGAATTATAATTATTTTGTATCACAGCACCTGTTAATTTCCTTCTGAACACTCTTTACAATATAACTTTGTCATTTGGTGACTTCGCTTCCTCGTTTAGTTTTTGCCTCTTCCATTAGACTGTGAATGCCATGAGGGCAGGGTCATGTCTGTCTGTTTATGTTTGTAGCTTCCTGGCACAGCATTGGGCACATAGTAGGCGTTTAAGTAATACTTTTGGATGAAAGGTTCATTCTACGAGTCACAGCAGGATCCCAGGCGGCTGCCCAGTGTCTCTCTGTGGCCCTCTTGCTTCTGCTCCTCTACTCTCTTCCTCCTATGCAGGGGCCGAGCCACTGCATAGGAGGCTTGGAAAGTGCTGAATCTGCTCTCTGGGCTGGTTTCTAACCCCGTGGGAAGGACTTAGGAAAGGGCTGAAGGTGGCAGTGAGATTATGGAGTGCCAGATGGAGGCCAGGCCAGGAGCAGAGTGACAACTCCCAAGTGCCCACCCTGGTGTCCTGAGGGAACTCTTTCTCCTGCATAGTCTCCCCTCTGCGGGAGCGTGCAAGGCTGCCAAACACTGGGTACCACGTAGAGGAAGCAGCAGTGAGAGAGCCAGGAAGGGGTGCGATCTGGTATTTCAGGGCCAGGGAACAGGTGTGCCAGGTTGTAAGGAGGGTTTGTACCCTCCTTCGGGGCTGCAGAGCATCAAGAATGAAATCTTGGGTATGTTGCTGGGCAAGGCCTGGCTACCCCACTCTCCCCTGGCTACTCTGTGGTAGGGAGTGGACGCTCCCCTTCTGCACAGTCGCATACTAGCCTGGCTTTCTGGGCATTTGCCCAGCCTTCTTGGGGGAGGTTAGCCAACTTTGACTAGGCAGTAATATCTTGTGGCATCCACAGTTTCTGGCAAGGAGCCCCAAGGCTCCAGGCAAGAATGGATCTGTAGGTTTCCAGGAAAGAGGCTTCTGTGGGAAGCAGAGCTACGGTGGCAGTTCTGTGCCTCAGGGATCAGTCCGCAGGAGAGTAAGCCCTCTGAGAGCTGGAGAAGCTCAGGGTTGCATTAGCAATACACCCCATCAGACCTGTCTCCCCTTCTAAACCTGAAAAGCAAAGAAATACTCAACAGTCTCCAGCATGCTGCCTGCTAAACTTCCCCCCCGCCCCAATACCCCCAATTTGGCGCAAAAATGTGTGGTCAGTAAAATGTCCTAATGAGAGGCCTACATCCCACACTGCAGCTCCACCACTAGATGTGGCCAAGGACGCAGTGGGGTGATGCTTAAGGGGGTGCCAGGCCTTGGATCAATTCCAAAGCAAAAAGAGCCTGCTATCACTAGGGGACTGGGGCGGGGGGTGCACAATGGAGGAAGTGGGCAGGGGGTGACATCCAAGCAGGTATGGCTTGAAGCAGGAGTCCCAGAGTTTCTTTGTAAGTGTTCTGTTAACTCTTCAAGTGACCTTCTTGGAAGTTTGACAAATAAATAAAAACTTGTATGACCATGATGAATTTTTAAAACAATCTCTAGAACAAAATACAACATGATGAACACCCAAGGACTTCAGTTACTCTATCCTGTTGTGGCCACTGGCCATGGGTTCTGCTGTTCTCTCTGCAGTCATCAGGATTCTTTTAATTTTTATGTCTGCACAGGGTCTGTTACTTAAAACATAGTTTAGTCCTCCAAACGCTCCCACGGTCTGCAGTTTGCTTAGATTTTCGTGGCTAATTTTAGTGCAATTATGAGTCATCTGGCTTGCTTGATAAAATGAATATCCCCAGACCCCCTTCAGAGATTCTGATCTACTAGGTCTGAAGTGTGGCTCGAGAATCTACATTTCTACAAGCTTCTCAGGTGATTCTCGTGTAGAGGGCCATAAGACCCCACTCTGAGAAACTCTGACTTAGAAGTCATTGTGTAAGTGGTTGATTTTTAATTTTTAAAATAACACTGCAAGGAAGACTTTGTAGAAATCATCTTTTCTTTTACGTTATTTTCTTTAGACATTTCCTTAAAAGTAGGATTATGGGATCAAAGGATAAAAATTGTTTTTGCAGTTCTTGCCAGATTAGTCTCTGGGAATTTGAATAATTGAACATTAACTTTTAACGTTTAAATTGATTTTTATAACAACCTAAAAGTTGCCCAAATTGCAAGTTCAAGATTTACAGTGGGTCTGCTCATTTTTCTATGTAAAGCTTTGAGTGTAAACTATCCGCTAATTTCCTCTGACTACTTATCAAAAAAGGAGAATACTGGCCTTTTATAGTTCTATCAATTCCATAGCTATTTTGGATAAAAGGCTTTATTTGCCATATGTATTTCTCTCTCGCTGTGGCTTTCATTTTTTGTGTTTGCTTTATTACATTCTGCGGCACAAAAGGCTTTTAAAAACACATTTGTTTCCATCGTCCTGTCCCTGATGTCTTTCGTCAATAGTCAAAATGTTTTCTCCTCGTCACAGTTGAAACACATTTGCTTTTCCATTTCCTTCCTTGGCTTTTTATGACCCGTTAGAAATGTATTGTAGTGTATACTGTGAAATATGGATATAAGCTAATTCTGATTCATGCTGATGTCCCACCATTTAGATATTCGTTAAATAGTGACTCGACCAGCATTGTGTTGATGATGCTTATTTTTCTTACATCAAGTCCTTCAACACATTGAATCTGTTTCTGCAGAGTCTATTCTATGCCTCTGGCCAATTTTTCTTGTCTTTACTCTGATAAAATATAGTGACTGCTATCTGGTTATTCTAAGTGTCCCCAAAACATTTTCTGGCATTTTGCCCATTCATACTCCAAATGAGTTTTACTATTTACTTGTTAAACACTGCGATGCATCTCACTGTGTCTTTAATTTATATTCCATTATAATTTTAACTCTATTTAGATTTCACAGTCAGGATCAGAATGTGGCTCTTGATTCAGTCATGTTTTCCATTACTCTTCCCACTATAAAATTTTCTTTGAAAAAAATATCATTTATTCCAATTTAAATTAATTCCCAACAATTTACTTGGGGGAGGGTCATTCTTATGAATAAGCCAGCTTTCTTCCTTGCTTCTTCCTTCCCTCAGTCCCACTTTTATTCTCATGCTAAGATACTAGCATTTTTGACCCAAAAGCCAAGCAGATAAAATGATATACTCCCCGCCCCCAGCCCCGGCTCAGCATGTGTTGTTTCTTGGCTCCAGCAGGCAGCAGTGCGTGAGCTGCTCTGAGACGTCCACTGGTCTTACTCCCTTTTCCTTTCCTTCATTGTAAGATGGGCAGAGTTACCCCAGCACCACCTTCCTGGGTTAGGACACAGCTGGTTGAGAAAGGTGCCGAGTATTTTAGAAGCGCCATCCCTGTTTATCGAATGAAAGAGAAAGCTGTTGTGTATTAAGTTGAATGAGTATCCCCTCGAAACTCACATCCACACAGAATCTCAGAACGTGACCTTATTTTGGAAAGAGCCTTTGCGGACCTAATTAGTTAAAATGAGGTGATACCTGGGTTAGAGTGGGTCTTAAATCCTATGACGAGTGTCTTTACAAAAAAAGAGACATAGATACACACACGAAGAACACCCTGTGACGACAGAGGCAGAGACTGGAGTGATGCTTTTACAGGCCAAGGACATCAAGGACGGCCGCAGCCACCAGAAGCCGGGAAAGAGGCCTGGAACGCATTCCCCCTCAGAGCCTCCAGAAGGAACCAACCCTGCCAACACCTTGATTGCAGATTCCAGAACTGTGAGGGAATAAATTTCTTTTGATTCAAGCCACCCAGTTTGGCAGCTGTAGGAATCTAGCCCACGCAGGATCCTCAGTCTTCCCTAAAAGCGTCCCCAACACTGACTTTTAATTGTAGGATTATCTAAAACACAGAGAAGTGTCCTTGTAAACCTGCCCCAAAGCAGAGAATGAACAGTCCCTTCTGGAATGTAAATACTTAAGAAATGATGAGAGTTTTCCTGTTTCCTGACCAACCACAAGTCTCTCCTTGCAGAAGGCGAACTATTTATGGCATATTCCAAGTTCTGAGAACCCACGACTCTTTTGCCGAGGGAAGCAGTGTGTCGTACTTCAAAGGGTTCAGAAACCGAGCTCAGACCAACAGGGTCTACATCTTGGCTCTGCCATTTACTGGAAGCGTAACTCTGAGCAGGTCACTTAATCTCCTTGAGCTGGACTCCCAGTCTGTAAAAGGAGACAATAAAAATGATCCCTAACACAGTTTAGGGAGTTATTTCTAGGATCTGATGAGATAATTCATGGGAAATCATTGTTTAAACTGTAAAGTGTTGGGCAGGTGTTCTCGTCAGTAGTGGTTGGCTGTGGGGCGGGAGACAGGGTGAAAGGGTGGGAGAGACATTTCTCATCGTATCCCTTTTTGTTCCATGTATATATTGAAAATAATGTGTAAAAAAAAATTTAAACTTGCAACGAAGGAGAAACAGTAAATAAAACTACATGTCTGGTTCCAGTGTCACCCAAAGATGACATCTGGAGTGTCCTACTCTGCTCTGCTCTGGTGGTCCTACGTGGAACCTCTGTCTTTCCCCAAGCTTCCGATGTGGAAGCTTCTGGAATACAACCCAGCTCACACCTCCTGAACCATTTTTTCTCCTTGCTCCTGTTAACGCAGAGTTTGGAAACTAGAATTGGGTGTCCAGCCCTGTCATGGATTTCAAGTTGTCTGATTTATCTTTCTGAAATATAGAGAGAATTGGGACCCTCTTGCCAAGTGGGACAACTTGTAGGATTGTGTCTAAAGACAAAGGCATATTTGGGAAGATATTTTCCCAGAGCATTTTGAGGTCTTATGCTCATTCCAAAGGCATAGGAAGAAGTGACTGCTTTAATTGGAGTCCCCAAAGAATCAGAATGGGAAGCTGAGCCTTGCAATCACTTAATAAAGTTCTTTACACCACCCTTGCCAGGTGACGACAAGCAGACTCTCCAATGTCCTGAGGTCTCCTCTTGGTCCTTCCTCTTGATTCTATGTCCGGGGGACACGTCTGACACTTGCACCAGCCCACTCACTGCCAAGACTCCTACTCTTCCAGTTGTCACCACTGGCCTCCTCCAGAGCTCTATCCCCTTGACATCACTGACACTAGCTGGTCAATATGACACTCACGATGCCTCTCTGCCAATTAAAAACAAGGCCCTTCTTCTTCCTTCTTTGGGGTGGAGGGCTTACAGCAAAGTCGCCTGAGCCCCCAGTGGAAGGGCTCAGGTTTATAAGGAAAAACAGAACAGAGCTGGGTTACAGGACTGTTGAAGGAATTAAATGAGATAATACATATAAAGGGCTTAGTTTTGGTACCTGGTATGTAGTTTGTGCCCAATAAATGTTAAATATTGTTGTTTTTAACAGAATAATCTAGTTTCTAGTCATGGCTGCAGCCCAATTGAGCTTTGTGAACTTGACCAAGTTATTTCACCTCTGTGGGCTCTTTTTTGATATAAAATGAGAGGATGGGTCTTGAGCCTCGATATTCCTTCTGACTCTGTGACCCCCACAATCCTTTTGACCCTAACGGGATGACTCCACTTGCCATGAGGACCACCAATGTCAGGACCATCAGATGACGCGGCTACCTACAGGGCGCAGTAAGAGAAGCTGCCAAAAGTCCACCTGGCTTCTCCAAACCCAAGTCTGTCTCCATCTCCTGGTCCGGGTCCTCCCCAAGGCAGTGGTGGGAAGGGATTGCAGGGAGCTCGTCTGTGGGAGTGGCCTGGTAGATAGCTAATACTAAAGGAATGCCAGGCCCTCAAGCCTACCTGAAAAACAGAGATTCTGAGGTCCGAAGGAAGGGGCAGTTGCTGAGTCGGGCAAGAGTGTGCCTCAGACTCAGTCCTAGTGACAAAGGATGTTGTGAGGAGAGGCCGAAAATGCAGTTTTGTGCATGGGTTAAAAACCTGGCTGCAGAGCCCGACTGCCTGGGTTTGAATCTTGGCTCTTCCATTTACCAGCTGCGTGAACCTTGGTCAAAGTACTTTACCTCTCTGGTTTTCTCAGATGTCTCAGTTGTGAAACAGGGCGGTGACAATAGTTTCCCCCACCCATTGTTATGAAGACTAAATGTACCTAAATATTTAGGAAAGTGCTAGACATATGATCGGTGCTATGTAAGTGTTGGCTGTGAATATCATAAAAATGGAGAACAGGATGCTACCTTGGGCTTTGTGTGAGGGAGAGGATGTTGCAGTAGAAACAGAGGCATCTGATGCTAACTGTGGAGTTCTGGGGTTTAGGTGGGACTCCTATACGACACCCTCTGGAAAGTCTCAGGTATATGTGCAAGAGGCTTTTTGGGTGGGCCCATAACAGTGGCAGAATATGCCAGGAAAACGTGCTGTCTTACAGTTACTGTCACCTCTCAATGCAGGGGCTTGAGGGATCAAAACCCCCAGTGGGCTAAATAGTGAGTTATCATCTGCCATTAGCTCCTCAGTGCAAACGAGTTTCTCAGATTAGCCGATATTTCAGTAGAACCCAAGGGAATAAGAACTAAAATTAGATTAGCCAGGTCAGTTTTAGCAGGAGCTCTGTGTGGGACAGCAGGTGGGTGGGGCCTTGGGCGGCAGACAGGAAGCTTCGTCTGAGTGTGTTTTGGGCAAGGTGTCCAGATTGCAGAGAGGGAGAAAGGAAGCACCTGATTAAGGCGGTCTGCTTTAGCTTTGCCTCGGGGCCCCTGGGCTTGCTGTTGGCAGAATTTCCATGGGCCACAGCCCCACCAGGGCTGCCCACTCTTTTCCTCTTCTCCTTGGTAGACCAGAGTGGACCTCATTCCACGGAGGATCATGCCAGTCATGCGGGGCTTGGCTGCCCCCTGGTGGCCACTGGGCAGTTCTCTTAAAATTTGTGGAAACATGATTTTTTAAACTTAATTTTTTTTGGTGATGCTGGTTAACAAAATCCAATAAGTTTCACCTGTATACTTTAACAGTAAGGCATATATATATATATGTACACTGTGTGTTCACCTCCCATTGTTAGATTTCATTCTGTCGCCACATATTTGACCCCTTTACCAGGTCTACCTCCCACCTCCTACCCTCTGGTAACCACTAGTCTATATAGCCCATGTCCCTGAGCCTCTGTTTGTCCTGCTCATTTGTTGCTTTTAGGTTTATATCCCGCATATAAGTGAAATCATGTGATTTTCAACCTTTTTGAGACAACATGATTTTATAATAGCGTTTGGATAGTGCTTTACAGCTATAAAGCACTGTCACAAATATTTGAGTGTGGTTTTCTTGCTTGAGTATTCTCCCCACCACCCCATAATCTTCAGCCACCTCGAGGATATGTTCCCCCACTTTCCCCAGCCATCTTTGACACCTCGCCTTTCAGATTTTTTTGGCTCACCTAATTTCTCTTAAAGGGTGGAAAAAACGAGTCCTGGAGCCTGGAGAAGCCCAGACAGGACTGGGTGGTTCTGACTCCTTTGGGGCCTTGGGAGCTTGCTCCAGCCAGAGGACTGGAAAGTGCTCTGGAGAATGGGACAGCCCCCTGCACTCGGCTTGCCTACTCTCCGCTCTTCGCACAGTGCTCCTGGCTCCCTGGACTTGCCTCAGGCCTAGAACTGCCCTGAGTTGCATTTGCTTCTGATCTACAAGCCCTGGGACTCTTCAGATTTTCAGTTCCTCTTAAAACCAGACACCATGCACACTGTCTCCCAAATCAGCACACAGTGTGCCTTTTCTCTGTCACTGATGAAAGTAATCACACTTGACAATTTGAGAGGCTTACTGTTTGTCCCTACAGTGAGGGGGAGGCAGATCATGAAACCACCAACAGGACAAGTTACAGAGGTTCCCGTACTTTGAAAGGTCTCACAGCCCCTGGTCCCTGGTCTTTGGTCCTTTGCAGATATCACTGAAAACACAGAGGATGAGGCTCTAATTCTCTTCCTACCTCTCAGCAGCAGCTCAGCCAAGATGCTATCAGACACAACAATATTACTCCTTGTGTGGGGAATGTCCTAGAGACTGTTGCTCTGATTATGTTTCTGCAGGAAAAGGTAATCTGAGTCATACTGAATATTTTAAATGTTTGATGTTGAGTGTGTTTTGGGTTTTGATGTGTTATTCTGAGAAACCACTTAGAGATGTTTTGTTTGGGGCAGCATAAGCCAACCAATAAGATGATTTCATTCCCAGAACTAAACTTTCTTTCCCCAGGCAAGACAAAGCAGGTGAGCCAGTTGGGACAATGTTCTTCCTTTCCAAGTAAGATATGGGAAGAATTAAGGCAATGAGAGTAGGATGCAATGGAGGGCCTGCTCTGGTGGACAAGAGCTGGGCTAGCACCTTGAGGAAACCGACTTCCAAGCACAAGGTGATATCACAGCAGTGGGCATGTCCTTCCCGATATGACTATGCCCTAAGAGCCAACCTGACCCTGTCAGCTTTACTCATTCCCCATGGGAGGCTTAGCAGCGCCCCTGCTCCGCTTAGGCTGTTCATGACTCAGGACTAGAGAGAATGCCAGATGCTGAGAATGGACAGGAAAGGGAAGATAGGGGAGGAACAGGGGATTGGTTCCACTTCCTTTTCTCTTAATTACCTCCAATATTTTAGCTTCTCTCCCTCCACTTTTTAAAAAAAGTACTCCATGTTGAACATTTAATTCTATTGGACCAAAAAGGTAAGAAGAGGGAAGTGGATCTAAAATCCTTTAATTTCTCCAGCTACTGCAGGAGCCATCAGAAATATCCATCCAAAGGCTCTTTTCCACTTGGACACTTTTGAGTAGGGCGACAGCCACACATTCAGCCTCTCTGACTGAGGAAAACACGCCCATTGAGATGGAAGAAACAGTTGGGATCCAATGGAAGCTGCGTTGGCACAAACCTTGGGGTCTACGCCCTTCCCTTTTTTACAACTCCCTCCTGACTATGCCAATATTTGCTACAACTTTCTGCCATCTTTTCTCAGATTCACCACTTCCTCTTTCCTGATGCCCATTTTTCCTCTGAGTTCTCCAGTTTGGCAATGACATAGCCTCTCCCCTCTCTGCGGCCCCTCCCCACCTCTCACCATTGCCCCCCTTAAGGGCTCACCCTTCTGAAAGCACCGTGGGTGCCTGGGCTGTGCTAGGGGCTGGTGAAGGAGATTATCCGAATATTCTTCTGTTATGAAGAAGCCGGTTGAAGGGACAGTGGGGAGAGGGAGAATCGTAGCTAAGGAAATAACTGCAGAACCATGTTGTAACTACTATCCTAAAGGTTTATACAGATGGCCACTTAATTTTTTTTTTAATTCAGTCTTGCAAACAACTACCCTCCCAATCCATTTTTGTTCCTGTCCTTCCTACTTGAGATACTGTTTTGAGGAACGTAATGTTTGTTGCTGTGGCAACGTGCTCACTGATGATGACAGGGCAGAAAAATAGGAAAAACTGGTTTTCGATGGCAGCCTCGAGCCATTGAATCCACTCTGGAATCACCTACCTCCAAACTTCTTGTTAATTAAATAAAACCATCTCCCTAGGGTTTAAGCCACTGTTGGTTGATTTTTTGTTTACTTGCCACCCAAAGCATTGTAACTGGTTTTCTTCCACGTGTGAGAGAAGGAAATTAAAGGCGACTTGAAGATGGAGAAATCACAGTTCTAGTGCTTAGTCTGGACAAACCCAAGTTCTCTGAGGAAAGGAGCAGGAAGTCCCGTGGTGGATAGACCTACTTACCTTAATTCATTTAACTCCGATATTTACAGAGTGGTACCGATGTGCAAGGAGTCATGGTGAGTTGCCATGGCTAAAATCAGGAGCAAAACCACACATGGTCCCAGTTCTCATGAAGCTTAGAATCCAATGAGGAGTAAGACATTAATCAAATAGTAATTTTAACAAATAAATTATTAGAAGCTGAACTAAGCACATGGAGAAAAGGAACATTTGCCGTGAGTACCACATGATATATCCAATATAAAGCCTGGGAGCCAGAAACATCTCCCTGAGAAAGTGATCTTGAATCTGGGAGCTGAAGCAGGAAGGGGAGGGGTGAACCAGGCAGAAGCTGGAGAGGGTTGGAGGTACAGGGAGCAGTGCTTGCAAAGTCCCGGGAGCAGGAGGGAAACAGCCTGGCTTGAGGGCTCTGAGAGGAACAGACTGAGTTGAAACTGAAGATTTGCCTTCAGTGTCTCCCGCTCTCTCCCTGCGTCTTTGCTCATCCCACACGGCCCTTCAGGAAGGAACCCTGGGTCAAGGCTCTTTGACTAAAGTTCACCCATTTTGAGGATCCACTCAGACCTGTCCCTTCCAAGGACTCTCTCTCCATCAAAACCTCCTTTGCCTCCACATATACCAAGCCATGTTCTCCCATATTTTCTTCTGAGAGGGAGAGAGAAAGAGAGAGGGAGAGAATGAACTCTCTTGTCATTGGTGGAATTCAGACAGTGAGCAAAGAACATCCACCTCCCACATGGCAGTCTCCTGGCCTCCTCCTCCTCCTCTTCCTCCTCCTCTTCCTCCTCCTCAAGACACCCGTGGGCTCCACATGGGAGATGTCTGGGGTGCAGGCTCAGCTCTGTGGGTGGGCCAGCCACTCCTTTCCTCCTAGTTTCTCACAGCAGCAGTGCCCAGGGCTTTGTGGGAGGGCTGGGCCACCTTCCAGATGAACTGACTTCAAAAGGCCTAAGGAGATGCGCTGTTGCCCAGTGGGAGGAGTCCAGCTTTGGAACCAGATGGCTCTAGGGGCTGGCGGCAAGGCCAAACCCTAGCTTGCTGCACGACCCGGGGCCATCCCTTAGCTCTCTGAACCTCAGTTGCCTCACCTGCAAAAAAGGAGTAAGATGATCTTCTTTACAGATAGTTGTGAAGGTTAGAAATAGAAATGTATAAAAGTGGGACAAAGATGAGGTTTTTAAACCTGAGCTAGAGCTCAAGCACATATCTAGCATCCAGGAATTAGCAGTCTGGCCCCAATTTCAAATAGTTTGCCCTACACATCCACTTCCACTCATCAGGCCCCAGGTCCTGTGTTTTTATTTGGAAAGCATGATAATCCCAATCGGTCAAGATCTGCATTGTGCAATATGCTAGCCACATGTTGCTGTATAAGTTCTAATTAAAATGAAACAAAATTTAAGCTTCAGTTCCTCACACTAGTCACATTTGAAGTGCTCAATAGTCATTAATGGTGTTAGACAGAGCCGATATAGAACTTTTTCATCAGCAAAGGAAGTCCTATTGGACAATGCGGGCCTGGGAGGAAGGGCACA
>NW_006438074.1:5146680-5149572 GCF_000325575.1 Pteropus alecto | reverse complement strand
GCTCAGCTCTGTGGGTGGGCCAGCCACTCCTTTCCTCCTAGTTTCTCACAGCAGCAGTGCCCAGGGCTTTGTGGGAGGGCTGGGCCACCTTCCAGATGAACTGACTTCAAAAGGCCTAAGGAGATGCGCTGTTGCCCAGTGGGAGGAGTCCAGCTTTGGAACCAGATGGCTCTAGGGGCTGGCGGCAAGGCCAAACCCTAGCTTGCTGCACGACCCGGGGCCATCCCTTAGCTCTCTGAACCTCAGTTGCCTCACCTGCAAAAAAGGAGTAAGATGATCTTCTTTACAGATAGTTGTGAAGGTTAGAAATAGAAATGTATAAAAGTGGGACAAAGATGAGGTTTTTAAACCTGAGCTAGAGCTCAAGCACATATCTAGCATCCAGGAATTAGCAGTCTGGCCCCAATTTCAAATAGTTTGCCCTACACATCCACTTCCACTTATCAGGCCCCAGGTCCTGTGTTTTTATTTGGAAAGCATGATAATCCCAATCGGTCAAGATCTGCATTGTGCAATATGCTAGCCACATGTTGCTGTATAAGTTCTAATTAAAATGAAACAAAATTTAAGCTTCAGTTCCTCACACTAGTCACATTTGAAGTGCTCAATAGTCATTAATGGTGTTAGAGCCGATATAGAACTTTTTCATCAGCAAAGGAAGTCCTATTGGACAATGCTGGCTTGGAGAGAAGGGCCACATATACATAGGAGGTCTGTTTATTTTACTTGTCATCTCACCCCTGGACCAAGACACTGGGACGAATTGTCAGTTAGAGACTCACTGGGAGGTTGGCATGTTTACATGTGCCTGTGTGTGTACACGTGTGTGTGTATGTGCACTTGCATATGTGTATGAGTGACAGACAGGCCAGGGGTCACGCCTTCAGGCCTTCTAGATGAGCTCATCAACACTCACCACTTGCAGGACTAGACCTGAGAGTAAAGTCACAGAATGAGAGCTCAGCAGAGAGGTCCCATCTGTGAGACAGCAAGGCTGGGGACAGTCTGCAACCCTGGAACCCAGTCCTGACTAAGGACCCCAGGAAACAAGGACCTCCTGGTGCTTCTGAGGTAGAAGGGAGGAAGGTTCATGTGAAGCTCCAAGATGCAAGTGTGTAGCCCTTGGGGCGGATGGACATGCAACCCTGATTACCACTTTGATTCAGGGGCTAAGACAAAGACTAGGGAGGTAAAACAAATGGCCTTCCTAGAGAATCTGCTCTGCAAAGTAAGAGGGGACCAGGCCATTCCAGGCCCATGTCTGCCCTCCCTGAGCACCACCGGGTCCCTCTCTCACAAATATTGCATTCTCTCAAGGTGTTCCTGGTCATGAGGAAAATACGGAATGTTCCTCTCCACCAGGCCTCTTTCCCAGCGACCTCGGCATCATAGGTGACAGGCTTCCTACCTGAATCCACTTCCAGGAGCCAGCAATGTCCTGAGCAGGCCATGGCCACAAAGAGAAGTGGAGCGTTTCAGCCCCACAGGCCCAGGCAGCTCCATGGACTTGTGCTGCAGAGCTTCCTGCCCTCAGAAATGCCTCCATCCCATGCATTCCTTTCAGAAGTCATGGGAGTCCCAGGCCTCTGTGCTGGTCTGTTCCTTGCAAGATCATCTCCATAGAATACGATACACTACATCAGTGTACCTCTGAGGTTAAGAGCCCAGACTTTGCAGCCAGCCCTGTACAACCTGGGCAAATCACGTCTGTTTCTTCAACTGCAAATGCAAACAATAACAGCAACTACAGTACCCCAAATATGCCAGCTATTACTATTGCTATTACTATTAAGCTGTGGTGACACATAGGACTGAGCCCCAACTCTGGGGGTAGTTAGAGGGGGCTTCAGAAGAGAGGTCACTGAGGTAGGTCTGAGAGACAAGTAGGGTTGAACTAGAGAGGGAAGTGGGGATGACCATTCTGGGAAGAGGACAGTTGCATTGCTCAGCCCTTGGGGGTTACCTGACTGGGCTGACACCCTGCGTCTCACTCATTTCTCTCTTCCTCAACCCATCATGAGACACCTTGAGGAGTAAGAGGGAGGTGGCCATGAATCTGAGGGCTGGACAGATCCCCACCCTATCTTCACATCTCCGGCCATAGTGTGCTTCATCCTGGGAAGGTGCTATTGGGGATCAAATGCAAAGCACTGACTATGCTCAATATAAGCGACCTGAAGGTAGCCTCTAGAAAAAGGAAGTACAATTGCCATGGTAGCATGGATTACCCTGATTCGTAATAGGAAGTGAAGAACTGGTCCAGTTCCCAGAACGACCATGCAAATTCACTATCAATCTTCTTATCATAATAATGACAACTAAAATAGAAGTAAAGGCAATAATTTTTAGCACCTGCAATTTTTCTGTTATCAATTTCCTTATTGCTACAGCGATAACTCAGTCATCCGGAATTCACTATCTGGCACCTCACTCATGCGCAAAACAAAGCACAGAGTAAGAAAGAAACCAGGTGAAAAAGAAAAAGCCCGGAGGAACTGAAACAGATATCGCATGATCAAAGCACTAACGCTTTCAGATAGCATTTATCCTTATTTTAAGCACTGTTCTAATAGCCTGGGTTACTTGTCTGAGTCTAATCAGATTGTAAGCAATTTAGAGAGTAGCTGCTGGAGACAGGAACCCTGACAGCAATGCGAAGTGACAACTAGCAATAAGGGAGGAGATAAAGAAACTCGGAAAAGCAGACCATGAAACCACAAAGCACAGCGGCCCAGATCTGTTTCAGAGGCAAAGTGTTTGAACGCATCACTGCATTTCCTGCAGAATTCCATGGTCTTGCCAATAGGCTCATAACACATATCTCTAAAAGTCTAACAGGTGAATGATCCAATGGTTACAATTGTGCTTGTACAGAGCCAACCCTCACTCTTC
>NW_006438074.1:5138885-5146642 GCF_000325575.1 Pteropus alecto | reverse complement strand
CAGCTGTCATCACCTCCCCTCCCCCACTGAGAAGCCCAGAAGGAAAAAAATCCTGGTCTGGAGGACTGGAGGCCTGAGTGTGACCTCAACAAGTTGACCCATTCACCCAACATGAATAATTTGAGCTCCTATGACGGGGCTTGATTTCCTCCTCCGTAAAATGAAGGTTAGTCTACCTAAGCTCAGTCTGATAGTCCATGTATTCAGGGAGAGGGTGTCTGGGGCTGGGCAGCAATGATCACTAACATTATCAGGAGTTACCTACCATGCACAGGTGCTATGTGCTTTACATGGCTAACTAACCTCCTTTAATCCTCTCAGCAACTGTATGAGGCTCAGACAGTAGCACAGGGTTCCGTGATTGTCTTAATATTCTGCTGAAATTCTTAACCTACCTTTCCATTTAGTACTGGGCCCTGAAGATTATTCAGCCATTCCCAGGTTTAAGGTCTCCCCTTTAGAGGAGCTGAGTACTAACTCCTGTGATCCCTAAGCAAAGGCATTCGCATCATCTGAGAGCTAATTAGAAATGCAGAGTCCCAGGCCTGGGACAGTCCCCCAGAGTCAGATCTGCACTTTAAGAAGATCACATCCAGAGCCTGCCATCTCAATCACTGTTTGTCTGCTATTTTCTTCCATGTCTGCATTTACTAAAGACGTGTCCTCAATTGCACAGGAAAGACCTCAATGTCTAATCTTCAGGTGAAAGGAGATTCGCCCTGCTTGTGCGAGGTGGGCTTCTTGGGGCCCCAAATCCCAGAACAGCCGTGGGAGCGCTAGCTAATTCAGACCTTGCGCCCACAGTGGGTCGGGACTTGGCCGGGACGAGGGTGGGGCAAGCAGAAGCCTAAGGCACCAGATTTAAGGAGACACGCTCTTTCAGGTGCCGACCCTTCACCTCCACGACGCTGAGAGCCAGTGCTCTTGTGACGTCACAGTCAGCTGAGGCTTGGGACCTCGGTGCTGCGTTGCCCTCCCAGGCCTGGGAATTTCTGGGTAGGTCAGCTTCCGTGCGGTGAACTCTCAACAGGGGCCTGATTGCTCAGAATCAGAATTCAATTCTCCCACCTTCTCTCACCATTTTTAACCCCAGGAAGCCCAGGGCAACCCTTTACCTCTCACTTATCTATAGATTCACAGCTCTGCGTTGGAGATTGCTGGGGATGGCTTCGCCTTGTAAACAGATAGCTACGCCCCTGGGCGTGGGCGTAGCTGGGGGCCTGGGGCCGCTTTTATGTCAGCCTCAGGGCGCAGGTGGGCAGCAAGGCTGGAGATTAGCTGCTCACCTGAGTTCAGCTGGAGCCATTCGCATCACCTGGGAGAGGCAGGACTTGGGGGGTGGGGGTAGGAGCAAGACCTAGTTGAGGCTCCACCTCAGCAAGGGAGCTGATCTTCAGCTGGCATCTATGGTGGTTGGAGTTGAAAGGGCCCTTCCCAAGGAGGCCTGAGAAGCTCCAGGATTCTCTAGGGCAGGGGTTCCTAGTACCTACTCACCTTCTGGGCTAATTTCCCTACCTGGTGAGAGACCTGAAACAAGGATTTCTCAACCCAGGAAGCAGAATCTCCTGGAGATGGGCATAATCCCTGTTCCTTTTGTATGAAATGCCAAAAGGTACCCTTTCTGGCCAGGTGTAGTCCTGCTTGGATGTGGCTTGGCAAGTGGACAGAGAACCTTTAGGTGAAAAAAATATTCTCTCCCTTTGAGGAATGCAGCCCCGGGGCAGGGAATGCAGTGGACTGCCATGCGCCCTCTGTGCAGCGCACAACCCACAACCCACACCCGCACTGTGAGCAATGGCCCTGGGTGGGGCTGGGAAAAGCCCTACAGGTGATTCTGATGACCAGCCAGGTGGGAGCCTCTGAGACCTGGAGAGCGGATGTGACCACATGTGATCCCTGTGGCCTTACTCCTGGGGTTCCTCAGACATTCCCAGGCCAAGGTTTTGCCCTTTTACCCACACGAAATAAGCAAAAAGAAAACCTAACATCCAGGAGTAATATTTAGGGAAGAAAGTGAAAGGGGGAAGGATATGGAAGGGGGAAGAGGAGGGGAGGGCCCTTATCTTTATTAAACAGGTCCAGCTCGGTCCGCTTGCACAGCTGAGTCATGCTATGCATCCTGCTCCACCCCTAGCCCTCCTGGCCATGAGATAGCTGCCAATGGGCATTTCTCCTTCAGGACTGGGGTCTGGGAGGTAGGCAGGGTTGATGGCATTGGTAGGGAAACAGTGAGTCTAGGCTGTCCCCCACCAAAGGCTGGCTGAGCACCCTGGAGAGAGTGACAACCCTCTCAAGGTGTTCCAGCTTTTCCAGTGGAACAGGGAGTTGGGTTTTAGGATGTTAACGAGAGAGCACTTCACCCTTCCATGTCAGGGAGATGCTCCAAGCTGTATAGTTCTTCCGGCATTGCCCTGTAGTGTCCATTATGGTGTAAAGGGGTGGCTGGGATGGAGAGATGTATGTATCAGTCAGGTTTCACAGTTAGTTACACTATGGTAACAAACAACCCCCCAAATCTCGGTGTTTACAACAAAAAGACGTACTTCTTACATTGGCTGCAGCTCTCTTCCCACATCATCTTCATTCCCGGACCTGAGCTGCAGGGGCAGACCCTATCTGGGCCATGCTGGCCTGTGGCATGGGAAAAGATCAGTGGCGGATCCACGTGACAGTGCTTAAAGCTGCCATTGGGATATGCAGCTGATGTTCTGTTGTTCTAAGCAAGTCGCACAACCCATCCCGAGTCTTTTGCATGTGACCTGGGGGAGGAATGTATAATTCTATCACAAGGATCAGGCACAATCTTGCAATCTACCATAGTGGGCCCCTTGTCTTACTTAGGCTGAGTGGATTCCTTCTAAGGAAGAGAGAGCATCCTTTGACCATAGGAGAGAGAGTGTGAAGTAGTGAAAAACTGGGAATCTGACAGGTCTACATTTTAACCTGGACTCAGCCACATACTAGCTGTGTGATGTTGGCCAAATTATTTAACTTCTCTGAATCTTCATTTCCACCTATAGAATGCATATAATACCTAGTTCACAGGGAAATTTTGAGGATTAAGTGATAAATTTGGAGGATTAAGGGAGATAGTGGTAGTATATGTTGTCTTAGCTGTATAGTAAGAACACAGTGAATATTGACTCCCCATTCTACCTCCTGCCCAGCTTTCATTTTTTATCCGTAACTTAGTAGGTACTTATTACCAATACTCCTTCTACAAGCCTCACAGGGCTGGGATCAGATGGAATTGAGAAAATTCATTGTGCCTTTACTGTGTGTCAGGCATTACACTACACAATTAACTTTTGTGATCTCATTTATTTTGTCCAATAATCCTGTGAGGTAGATACTATTATTTCCCCATTTTACAGATGACGAAAATAAAGATCAGAGAGGATAAGTGATTTGCCAAAGGTCATGCAGTGGCAGAGGCAGGATTTGAACCCATGCTTTAGATTCCAGAACCCACTCTTTAGAGCAATGCTTCTGAAGAGTAATTTGTTTGTACTGCTCTAAGACAAGATGAGAACAGAAATTGAGAGTAAGTTTGGGAAGTTACGGCAGCTAGGCATTGCCATGACATTCAAATGTATGACTGAGGTCTTGTTTCATTGAACAGAATGTGAACCAGTTTGGGTGGTGTAGAAGTCCCTGGTAGGTTTACTGTAGTGGAGGTTGTGTTCATGCACAGTAGGACCATACAACTGTTCATGACTCAGGGAAATAAAAAATGCTGGTCTTCTCTACTGGTGATGTGAGAAGAACTGCTCTGGAATACTGTGCTATGTGTTGGTGGGCCTGCTTGTCAGCTGTGGCAGACCAAGATGATACAGTCAGCCTTCTGTATCTGCAGGTTCAGCATCTGCAATTCAACCAAGCTCTGATCAAAAATATTATTTTAAAAAGGTTACGCTGTTGCTGATGTGTACTATGTAAGTATGTATGCCTGCAATGTTTGTGTCTATACTGAACAAGCAGACTTTTTTCTTGTCATTATTTCCTAAACAATACAGTATAACAATTTGCCTAGCAGTTACCTTGTAGTAAGCATTAGAAGTAATCTAGAGATGATTTCAAATATATAGGAGGATGTAGGTAGGTTATATGCAAACACTACTCTATTTTATATAAGGGACTTGAACATCCCAGAGTTCAGTATCTACAGGGGTATTGGAACCATGGATACAAAAGACGACTGTATTCCTGGTTAATCAAAATGATACCTTGCTTACGCTGATGTGTGAGGCCTCAGAGCAGAGCCTGTGTATTACCCTTGGCACTTGATTGTGTTTTGTACACAGGACATACTCAATACAAGTTCCTGCTCCAGTGAAAGGATGAATGAGTTGATGGATGAATGAATGGATGTGTTTCTGGCTGTAACAGGGCAATGTGATGGGCTTGAGCAAAGCCATGAATTGAGCAAAATTCCAACTTTTCCTGCTGCCTGTATGTCTAACTCCCTTTTTTGTCTCAGCCCAAGCTTTTGAGTGCCTTGGGTACTATTCTGGCTGTTCAGAACCCCACACGCCCTCCTTTTCCAGTGAGTGGTGCCTTACTTTGGGCCTCTCGCTGTCCTCTTCCCCAGCAAGTTCTCAGTTCTGAGTCCCCTCCAGGGGGACCTCCTCCAGCTGTCTGACTCTTGGGGATTTCCTGGGATCCACTCTGACAGAGACAACACAGAGCATGTACAAATAGGATAGTCTCTGCGGATTATGATAAAATTAGCAAAGGTTTCTAGAAATACTGCACTTAATGCTAGTGTAGACACCTGAGACTGGCCTTATCATGCACTTCCGGTGATGGCATCTTGTGGTACATTTGTAGAGGGCAGTTTGGCAATATGTACCAAGAATTTTTTTAAAAATTGATACCCTTTAACCTAAAATTATGCTCTAGACATTTATATGAAATTATCTGGGATGTGGCAAAATGTTTATGTACAGAAATATTTATCATAGCATCACTTACACAGTGAAACAGGAACTTCGACCTAAATAGAAATGGTTACATACATTATGATACAGGCATGATAAAATACTATGCATCCATTAAAGTTATATCTTCGAATCGTTTTTAATGATCTGATAAGATGCTCATTAGCTATTTCCAATGAAAAAAGGCAGGGTTCAAGACTTTAAAAATAAAATGTAATAAAAGTATATGTGCGCATAAAAATACTCATGGGTCTAGGCGATGGTATTCGGATGTTTTTACCCTTTTTGGTATTTTCTAATTTTTCTATAATGAGCACAAATTATTTTTATGGTCAGAAAAAACATCGTTTAAAGTCGTTTCCTGTTTTTGGAGACAGAGCGCTTCCCGGCGCGCTGTCACTCCCACGCCGCAGGCCTGCTCTCACGCAGAACGCTGCTGGCGAAGTGTCCCTGTGTTTGCTGGGAGCACGCCTTGAAGTGCTTACACTTTTAGCCTATATACTGGCCCTGGCTTTGCCATTAACTGGCTGTGGGACTATGGACAGGTCATTTTATTTACCTGAGTTTTGGGGGTCCTCATATCTAAAACGAAGAGCCTAAACTGGATGAGTAAATGGTTGGATTCTGATTCTCTGAAGCTGGTAAACTCAGTGAGTCAAGGTATTCATTATGAATCAGGCTCTGTGATTTACCTTTCTCCACTGTAAGTATCTTAAACAGGGGATTCTTATCTATAGCTAAAAGCTGACTTTCTAATGGAATTTCACATCCGACTGTGAATCACCTACACCTTGGCCTTATAGCTCTCAACAGCTCACATGTCCTAGTCATTATCTGGTCCTTCTGAAAGAGTCCGGTCCTGAGGGAGAGAGGAGAGGTGTCTGCCTAGAAGAGCAAGACAATTTCTTGGGTCCCAAGTTTCCTTCCTTTCGCCGCTCCCTTCCCCCATCTCAGCCGTTCGCTGCTGTCTGTCTGCTTCCTCTGTCTCCATCCTCTTCCCTGTGGTTGAGTCGGGCTTATGTCAGTGTGGTTTGCTGGTGGACTCGTGGCTCAGCCATCACAGCCAGGGGAGGAGGGGGTGTGACTCATGCCCCAGGTCCAGTGAGTCAGACTTGGGGTGGCTGGACCAGGGTCTTCTCTAAGATTGGACCCAGGTTCTAAGTCTGCAGAGGACTCAGCTCCCTCCTGGTAGGGGCACCACCAAGAAAGAGAACCTGTCTTTCTCCTTTTCCATTTCTGTGAACTCATTCAGGTGGTCCTCTTGCCAAAAAAAATGTCACCTCTTCTAAGCCTCAGAAGATTGTGTCTGAGTGAGGCCAAAACAACCTCTTGCCAATCACCTCCTCCCCTGGCATCTGGGAGGAAGAAGAATAAGAGATCATGGTTAGAGCCAAAGAGGATAAGAATTTTCCATTCCAATCTCTTGAGTCCTGGATTTGAGCTTGGCAAAGTTTCAGAGCTCAGATTATTTTTCCCTCCTCTTCCGCACTCAAGACCTGAGGAACAAGCTCATTCACTCTGCCCTGGAGTTAAAAATCTGAGCTTGGTGAACTTGGGCAAGTTATTTAACTGCTTCAAGTTTCAATTTCCTTGGCTGGAAAGAAAGGGATGATAAACTCACCTCATGGGGTTGTTGTGCATTAAATAAAACCTGGCACCCACTACAGGCCTGGCTTCAGAAGATCCTGAGCCCATGTTTATTCCGAAAGGGAGTGGAAGCCCCCACTGCTTTTGGACTCACTGGGAGATCTGAAAGTCAGTCTGTGCAGAAGAAGGCTAAATTGGGCTATTTCCAGGGCAAGAGGCACCCAGGGTGGTTTAAGTGTAGATCCAGGCTGTTTCTGAAAGGTACAGCTGGCCTTCCACAGCCTGGGGCACCTTCTCCCAATCTTGAGTTTTCTCTTTCCTTTTAGGCATCTGGAGCCTTTCCCCTTGGTGATAAACCACCCTAATAGTACGCGTCTCACTGCGGTGCAAATAATGAATAACAGGACTGTGTCCTAAGGATTACTAGACAGAATCAGTATTATGATGTTTCCTTTTGTTTCAGGCTCCAATATGTTGATCCAATACTGTTGATCCAGTCATGATTTAAAATTTTGGTATTTTGTTTATCGTGGGGTTTTTTTGCATTAATTTTAATTTTTAAAATATTGTATTAAATGTTATTTATCTAGACTACTGAGTTCCTTGGCACTCCCTTAAATTTTGCCCCCAATAATGGAATCTTCAGTTCTAGCCTTTTTGGGGGAGGGCTATGTTTGGGGGGCAGAGGGCCCCTGCAGACCGTGCCAGCTTCCTTAACCCTGTGACAGCTTTGCTAATGGGAACTTTTGTCTGCCCCCACCACAGGCTGGGTAAATTTCCTAGCCTGGTTCCACCCTATTCACTCTTCCACCCGTATTTCCATTTAATTCAGGGATGACTCCAAATCCCTGAAATCCTTTTAGTTCCGTTTAATTCCGTAAGTATTACTCAAGGACAATAAGCTAAGCGCCAGGCAGGCACCTGGTTCAGGCTGGGGAAGGAGGAAGATGGGCAAAGACGGGAATAGTAAAGCCGCGCAGAACGCACTGGGGGGTGAGGGGCACCTGGATTGGGGCGCCCTGCCCGGAGAGATTGAGCAGGGGGAGGGGGGGAAGGCTCCAGGAGGCGACATCAGGGCGGGACTCTAAGAGCTGGCAGACTCTGTACCCTGCGGACTCACCAGGGCGCCTTCGCGGGGGAGGGCGCACGTCAGAAATCCCGACCTGGCCTGACTTCCTGCCGGGCGGCCCTGCGGCGTCGGCCCTGGACGCGGGCCAGGGAGGCGTCGCC
>NW_006438074.1:5128358-5138742 GCF_000325575.1 Pteropus alecto | reverse complement strand
AGAGGGTGAGCGCGCCGGAGCATCTCCGGACTTTGCGCGCGGCGGGCGGCCGGGCGCCGGCTCACCTGAGCAGGGTCCCCAGCCTGAGGCTCACCGCGGACCCGGCGGCCTGGGGGTCTGCGGGGCAGAGCTCATGTCGGTGGCGAGAGCGGGCGGACGGTGGTTGGAGGTCGGCTTCCAGTAGAAAGGAGGTTGCCAGGGCACAGGCGAGGAAGAGAGTCCGGCTTGGCTGGTGCGTAAGGGGTGCAGGTGGTGACTACCGACCGGAGTAGGTACCGTAATTAAAATAACTTATTAAAATGTAAGGAGTATAGTATTTAAATATGATGTATGAAAACAACGTAAAAGTGCTCTGCAGTTCTCAGCGCTCGTCCACGTAATGCATCCTCTAACCTGTGAGTGAGGAGGAAGCCTATGCTTCTTAAGCACTTACTGTGCACCAGCCCTGGACTTTGTCTCCCTAAACCTCCCAACAGTCCTACAGATGGTAGTACCACCTTCCTCCCTTTCTCCAGGGAGAAAATGGAGCTCAAAGAGGTGAAGCAGCTTGCTCAGGACCTGGGTGCTAGTAGGTGATGGAGCAGATCAAACCCTCGCAGGCCGACTCCAAACCCTTTTCCGTCCACCACAGGATGGGTATTGTTATCACTCCATTACACAGGAGGAAAGGGTGTCAGAAAGATGAAATCGCGGGCCCAGACCCTCAGGGCTAGTAACAGCTGGGAGGGGCACCGCCATCCTCACTGCGTCCCCATCACCCCACTGTGGCCTTTCCCACAGCAGGCAGGAGTCCAGACAAAAAGGGGACACACAGGATCAAGGTAGAAAATGAACCAAAGAGCAGGTGCAAGAGAAAGTTTGATATTTTAAAATTCTTTTAACATTGATGTTCACACTTAGCATTTATACTAACCTAATAATAGCAGAGCATAAAACCTGGGGATGAGCCTTTTGGCTTCTGTTGAGTTTATAGCTTTGGGAGGGGAATGAATGAAGAGGGATGAAGGGACTCTCCCGTCCGTTGCTTCCTCTGGTGGCCAGATCAGCCCTAAAGTCTCAAGTCACTTACAGGTGGATAAGTAACGTAGCCATGTTATGTTACACATTGTTTGATACAGGAGGGCGGGTGTATTGTTTGCTCAAAATTATAAGCAGGAGTAGTGCTGGGAGACTGATGCCAAATCAAGGGTCAGACTGGATACAAATAGGTACAAAATTCCATGCCCGCTTCATGCCACTGTGATTAAAGCGATAGGCTGGCCCTTCACGGTTTATGGAGGCAGCTGCACCTTGGAGAGACGACCTGCAGAGGAACTTCTGTGGTTTCCCACTTTCGGGCAGTTTCTGAGGTGAGAGAGATAGCGTGAGTTGGACAGGGGGTTTTGGTGGCTGTTGTTGATTGTCGGGATAGCTGGACCCGGGCTCTTATGGGCATTCCCCCTGTTCCCAGGGGTTACGTGACAAGATTCCCCACCACTGCTACCAATGTAGAGAAGGAAGGATGTGAGTTCTTTTCCATTCAGGCCTCACAGTCCTGGGTGGCCGGCTCAGTGAGTCCAGGGTGCAGAGAAATGAGCACAGTCAACAGGTATGACTCCTAAAACCCACAGAAGGGGCTTGACTGACTGAAGTACCAAGAGCTCATTCTAGCCAAACCCAAAGACAGGAGTTTGGAGCCTGACCTAGAGGCAAGCGGATGGGGTCCCATGTCCCTGCCTACTGATCAATCTCAACTTTTTCTCTCCCCCATACCCCCTCTCCTCCTGGGTGGCAACAGCAGTCCCCGTGTTCCCTGGAGAAGCTGTAGGGCTGTGCATGGTATTCCAGAGATTTGGGAGGATTTAAGCTCAGAGGCAGGGCAGGGCTCGAGCTGGAAGCCCAGAGTATAGAACAGTCATCACTGGTGAGGGTGAAGCAGGAGACGGGCAGGGGCATGAAGGATTTGGCTCCTAATCCCGCCCAGACAAGAAAGACGCAGAGCTCCAGGCAAAATGCAGGGCGCTCACTTGGCCTGGCTTTAAAGAAGGGTGAGGGGGAAGGAAGCCAGGATCGACCGTGAGTACGTGAGTACGACTGCTTTTCCTTTAAGAAGAGGCATTGCTGCACTCTGAGAAAATGACATGGCAATGTTAGCATGCTTTGGCCTAGAAATTTCATTCATAGCACTCTATCCCAAGGAAACACCATAAAAAGTTTATGAGCAAAGTGTTACTTGTGTAGTAAAAACATGGAAACTACCTATATATCCCCCCAAATAAGGAAATGACTAAGTAAATTATGGTTATGCAGATGTTAAAAATGTTTATAATATTATAACTTAAAGAACAAAAATATAAAAGGTATAAGTAAGGAAAAATAGGCATAGAAGAAAAATGTCTGGAAGGAGTTCTGGAGGCTAGAAGGCTGAAATCAAGGGGTTGGCAGGGCCATACTGTGGGGGAAAATCCTTTCTTGCCTCTTCTGCTTCAGGTATTTGCAGACTGAAAAGGAAAAACCCAGATTTTTCCTGCCCGTGTGGGGAGAAACCTAGTTCTTCCCTACTGTGTGTATGCGTGTGCGTGTGCGTGTGCATATATTTACCCTGTGAGTCTGCTTTGCGTTTACACAGAACACTTCACTTCTGATGCTTTTGTTCACCAATTTGTGGCGGATTTTCCCCACGCCAAGCAATTTTCTGTGTGTAGGACACCAGCTGGGTGTCTTACAACTTAACTCAATTCTAACATTATCTACCCAGAGATAGTGTCAGACTCCACAGGTTAAGGGCTCAGTCCTACAAGACTGTCCAAGCCCCACCCCCCACACGCATACTTCAGACACTAGTTGCAAGCCGGGGTTACCACCTGTGCTTGAGACCGAACGGTTATAGATGGCAGGTTCTCCCTCCTTGGGTTCGATTAATTTGCTAGAGCAACTCACACAACTCAGGGAAACACTTATGTTTACCAGTTTGTTTAAGAATACAGTCTAGGATAGAGAGCCAGATGGAAGCAGTGCATCAAGCAGGGTATGTGGGAAGTGGGTCTTCTATGCCCGTTCGAGGGCGCCACTCACCCCACACCTCCATGTGGTCACCAACCTAGAAGCTCTCCAAACCCTGTGCTTTCGGTATTTTATGGAGGTTTCATCACATAGGCTCCCAACAAGGAGCCATCAGGGCCCACCCAGAATCACCTCAGTAGAACAAAAGATACTGATATCACTTGGGAAATTATAAGGGTTTCAGGAGCTCTGTGTCATGAACTGGGGACAGAGACTAATGTATGTATTTTCTTTTATCTCACACGGTCGATCCTTGGTGTTTCTTGCCTTGTAGAGGCATCACTCCAGTCTCTGCCTCCCTTGTCACGTGACCACAATTTCTCTTCATATAAGGACACCAGTCATTTAGTGTTATTAAGGCCACCCTAATCCAGCATGACTTTATCTAAACTCTATTACATCTGCAAGGATCCTATTTCCAAATAAGATCACATTCACAGGTCCCAGGAGTTCAGACTTCCACATACTTTTTTGCGGGACATAATTCAACAAATACTATCTCTGCTTCTTCGGGGTTGTAGGGTCTTGGGCAAGACTTTTCAGGGCCTCAGTTTCCTCATCATTGCAGTTAGGGAGTAGTATAGGTTTTTCAAAGGTCCCTCCAGCTGTCAAATTCGGTGCCTCTTAAGCCCAGCCCTAGGGTTGCTGTCCCAGCTTATGGACTCTCCTCCTGCCCTGTAAAGGGGCTTTAGGGACTCTATGCTGCCCGTGGTTCAGCCAGCTGCTTACAGACAAGGAGCCTGGAGAAGGAAGAAACCACCCAGGAAGAGGGAGGCCTGGGGTCTTGTTCAGCTTGTACCACTGTGTTTTTGGCCTCTGACCCCCTTGGCCTGGTGACTTTGGACCAGTCCCTTACACCCTGTGAGCATGGCATGGCTTATCTGTAGAATGGGGATAACGGTGCTTTCTTTTCCATTTTGTGGATTATTACAGCAGCCTCCACTAAGCTGTCTACTCCAGTCTGGCCTACTTCATTTAGCTGTTCCGCCAGTGTGGTCAGGGTGGTATTTTGAACATGAGAACTTAAACTTGTCGTCTTTCTGCTTCAAAGTCTTCAAGGACTTCCCTCTGGCCGGAGATAAATATCAAACTCTACAACGAGGAACCCGATGCCGGCTGGGCCCCCACCACTTCCCCCAGCCCTTCTCCGCGGCCTCTGAGTCCTATCCATATAGAACTATTTGCAGTCTTCCCAAAGCGGTTTTATGTCCTCCCTTCCATGCCTTCCTAACCGGGCCAACTCCACACAACCTCCAATACCCCGTTCCAGTGTCGGGCTCCTCAGAGCCTACGTAACTCCACTCCAACCCCTATTGAGCTCCCTCCTCCTCTGAACTTCTTGGGGTTCGCATCATGCCCTGTATTAGTTGTCTAGTGTTGTTTAACAATCATCCCAAAGCGTAATGTCTTAAAACAACAAACATTTATTATCTCATACAGTTTCTGAGGGTCAGGTATCCAAGAACAGCTCAGCTGCAAGATTCTGGCTCAGAGACTCTCACGTGGTTGTAGCCAAAATGTTGCCGAGTGTGGCAGTTGCCTGAAGGCTTGGATGGTGGCTGGAGGCCTCCGTTCCTTACCTCTCTGTAGGGGCTGCTTCTGATGTGGCAGCTTTCCCCAGAGTGCACAATTGGGGAAAAAAGAGAGAGAGTGCCCGCTCCACCGCCCCCCACTTCCTCCGCCACCCCCCGCCCCAAGACTGAAGCCCCAGAGTCTTTTATAACATATTGTCAAAACCGACAAGCCATCGCTCTGGCCATACTCTCTTGGTCACACCAATCCTTTTTTACACGAGGGAAGAGACTACACAGGGTGTGAATACCAGAAGGTGGTGATCGTGGAAGGCTCCATCAGTCATTTGTCCTGGAATTTACCACATGGGGTGGGGGGGGGCGTCACCTGTCTCCCCCACTGTCTTGGGTCAGACTCTGGTTTATTTTTTTCTCCCTGCTGCTGGGACAGTGCCTGGTGCAGTAGTATTTAGTCATTGATTGTTAAATGAGTAGATAAATGAATGAATGATTCCCCTAATCATCTCATCAGGATTTTTTTTTATTTGAATTTAAATTTATTTTCCATTATGACAATAATAGGTGCATATTATTTTTAAAAACTAGAAAAATACTCAAGGGCAAAAAATGAAAAATAAATTTCCATTCTTATCGTGCCATATCCAGTCTTAGTCCCTAGAGGTGACAACTATTAACATTTCTGGGGTATCCTTCCAAAAATTTTTGAAAATAACCACTAGAGTTATTTTTAGATATCACGTAAAGAAATATAAGTAAAAGTGCTTTGCCTATGTCAAAGACCGTTGCCACTGTGATTCTTGGTGGCCCAGACTTCTGGGTCTGACCCTGGGGATCCCACCAGTGGCTTCTCCTTACCGTCTGTCAGGACCGGAATCCTTCCACTGCAGCCATACTGGGCACTATGTTGTTATCTGTGAGAATATTTTGCATTTTTTTACTATTATCAGCCACGATCCTTTAAGTGTCTCAATACATAAACTCTTTTCCACAGTCTAGATTATTTACTTAGCACAGATCCCCGGAAGTGGAATTATTGGGTCAAAGAATTTGAAGCTTTTTATAAGGCTCACCAGTTGCCTTGAGTTTTCTACCTGCATAAAAAATCCTTTCTCAACAACCTTTCTTCTCAGACCTCCCTCCTTTGCCAGCAGTCAGGATTCTTAGTCGCTCATAACACAGTCCACTCTAGCAAGTTTGAACAGAAAGAATTTCATGGAGAATAATAAATATTAAGTAACTCAGGAATATTTGGAAAGGCCAGAGAACGGATGCTATATAGCCAGGGATGATGCAGGCAAACAAAAATACCCAATAGCACTATCAGATATTTCTAGTGGAAACATCACTGCTGACACTGCCACTCGTGCCTGTTAATTCTGAGGCTGGGTATCAGAACAGAAGAACCTGTTCTTTCACCACTGTCCTTGCCAAAAATTCCTATTTCCCTATGCTTGGTAGCTGCCAAACAGGCATCAATGCCGCATGCCTGGGACTGGCAGCAACTTGGTCACCTGTATGTTTCCTTTGTGCCAGACATTCTGGGAGATGTAGCATGGTGTCCAGGAAAATACGTTATCTTCATATTGGTTTGTTCTATCAACCTCTGATCTCCCTAACATCTCCAGGCCCCTTTCTCCTTTCCCTGTCGATTTAGTTTGCTAGGGCTGTCATAACAAAGTACCACAGACAGGACGGCTTAAACAACAGAGATTTATTTTCTCACAGTTCTAGAGGTTAGAGTCCAGGATCAAGGTGTCAGGTTTGGTTTCTTCTGAGGCCTCTCTCCTAGGCCTGCATGCAGCCCCCATCTTGCTGTGTGTTTACGTGGTCTTTCCATTGTGCATACGGTTCTCTGCTGTGTACCCACATTTCCTCTTCTTATAAGGCCCAGTCACATTGGATTAGGGCCCACTTAATGACCTCATTTTAACCTAATCACCTCTTTAAAGGCTCTCTTTCCAAACACATTTACATGCTCAGGTGGTGTGGCTGTAGGGTTTCAGCATATGATTGGCGGGGGGCGGGGTACATAATTCAGCCCATAACACCTGTGTTTTAAGGTTGAAGATTATTTTTCCCTCTCCCTTCTTCACCTCACACCAGGGCCCAGACCATCAACTTAGATTACGTTCTCCTCTCTTTGGACCAGATGTAATCTTGTGTGCCAGCCATTTCCTGCCAGTTCTGTTCCAGGAACCCCTCAGTAGGGGGTCATCAGGAAAGGGGACCTGAGTCTGGGTCATGTGGATCGTAGAGAACCCTAATTACTGAGGAGTTGGAACCAAATCTTTTTTTTTTTCTTTAAACATGTCCGTTCATGTCAAGGAAAGCTGTCAATTGTCATATTCTATGTGAATTCTAAGTACAGGACAGAGTGAAGAGAGCAAAACTGTAAAATTCAACTCGATTACATAAGTACTCTCATGTGAACAGCTTGGTCACCATGTAGCATGATAACACTTAGACATATTAATAAATTCCTGTCAGATTAACTGTTAGAAGTTTTATTAAGTTGCCACAATAAATTCTGTTTGGGAGCAGGCCAATAGAAGTCAACTCCTCCTTACAACTCTTGGTTTCCTAGCAGCAGCACTCAGTACACGCTGAGCAAGGAACAGAACCACAGCGCCATAGATGTGAGAGCCGAAGGGGCCTTTGAAATGAATAGATGCTACGTGAGGAAATGAGTGAACTGGGGAAATGGAAACTCTCTTGGTTAGAATCTAGCCCGAAGTGGTCTCTGATCGGAGAAATATGCCGAGAAAGTTGCTTTCATGAGTGTGAAGTAAACCCATTCCCTTTCGATTCCTCAGCAGACATTCCCTGCCATCTGTTGGTCTGTTCTAGAAACAGGCTCGCTGCCTTCACCTGATTTTCCTACCCATTAGCTCTGTGATCTACCTAAGAGCCCCCAAATCTACCTAAGAGCCCCCTTTTAGGCCTTCCGCATTGGGCTGGATGAGACTGTTCACACCCGTAGCACTGGTAGAACGTGTGTGACTTCGACTTTACAAATTGCCTACATCCTTTGGTAGTATTCTTTCTAGGAATATGTCCTAAGGAAAAAATTCCGAGATGATGCAGTTCAAATTTTATGTGCCAGGGTATTCATTGCACAATTGTTTATAATAGAGGAAAAATGAAATAACTTCAATTATAAACAACAGGAGACCGACAAGTAAATGATGCATTCACTTATTGGCCATTAAAAAACATGTTTTAAAGAAATTTAGTAGTATGAGAAGATGATCAGCAAAGCTCAACAAAACAAAAACTAGAAAATAAAAGTATATGTAATATGGTCCCAATTAAAAAAAAAACTAGAAAAGAAAAACTAAAAGGAAAAAAGACTGGAAGAAATACAAAGTGTTAACAATGGCTGTCTCCTAGTAGTAGGATTTTCTATTCTGTATATTTTGAGTGTCTTTCGAGGTTTATAACCAGAAAAAAGGCCAAATGGGTACAAGAAGGCCAATGCCAAAAGTCTTTGTTGTATACTCAAAGAGCATGATAAAGAGATTCAAAGATAATATTTTCTTTACAAAAATAAAACATGATTCTGAACTGGATCCTTTGACCATTATGGACATTATTGGGGCCGTTGGTGAAACTTGAAAGGGATTTGTAGAATAACTGAAAACAATATATTAATGTAAATTTCCTGTCGTTGGTGGTTATATTGTGATTATGTGGGAAATATTTTATTTTGTAGGAGATACACAATGAAATTTTTGAGAAGTGATGGAGCAGCATGTTAAAAATGTACTCTTGAATGGTTCTGTAAAAAATGTTCTTTATACTATTCTTCAACTTCTCTCTGAATTGAAGTGATTTCAAAATAAAAAAATAAAATGAAGCTAAAAAAAATAATGCTGTCCCCTCTTGTTGGAGGGTCGATTCCATGGCTCAGACTGGCTACCAGTGCCATGGGACACCTCTCCCTTACCACGATGACGTCCCTTCGGTCACCTAAGCCCAGGGCTTTCCTGCCTGTCCTCAGGGTCACATTGTCCACAACTGGAAGGTGCGATGGTTCATCCTCCAGCAGAACACGCTGCTGTACTACAAGCTCGAGGGGGGTCGGAAGGTGACCCCTCCCAAGGGACGGATCCTTCTGGATGGCTGCACCATCACCTGCCCCTGCTTGGAGTATGAAAACCGACCTGTAAGTGAAGGCCCTGGCTTCCCAGCTCCTCCCTGCCACAGACCCTTCCACCTCCCACCCCATTGGTGAAGGTGTTGCGTGTAATGGGAAGATTTGAGTTATGGTTGAAAAATCTAGCTCAAATCCTGGCTATACCATGTACCTGGTAGGTGACCTTGGGCAAATAATCAAACCTCTCTGAGCCTTAGTTCTTCATTGATAAAATGGGATAGAATAATGACAACTGACTGTCTCTCATGACTGTGATGAGGCTCATGAAGGTGATGGTCTTTGAAAACACTGTAGGCCAGAAGACACTACACAAATGTGAGTAATTACTGCTATCTTGGGGTTCAATATGATGGCTTTCATCCCCAAAGTGTGCGCATTCCAAAAGTCAGGGGCAAGTTCAACCCTACCATCAAAAAAGTATCAGACTCAACCATTTATCGGGATTCCATTGTGTGCCAAGAAATTTGCTAGGCTTGGAAGAGTCAAGGAAGAAAATGGTAAGATTGCTTCTTCTTGAGTTAATAACCTTATTATGAAAGCAGCGGTTAATCGAAAAACATTCAGCATTCCAAATGTTGGCACAAACATTATTAGCCGTAGAGAACACTGCATTCCTAAAGAGGAGGAAGATGTCACTATAGGCTGAGTCAGGGTCAGGTTTGTGAGGAATAGATTTGGGCAAAGATCTAAAAGAAGAGAGAGGCAGATATTCCAGACAGGTGGAAGGTCTTGAGTAAAAGTCAGGGGTGATGAGGACAGCCAGTGTGGGCAAAGGGGAATGCTCACTGAGGGAGCAGGGGTAGAAGGGCTGGGGCTAGACAGAGGTCATGGGGAGCCGCTGAAGGTTTTGAGTGAGAGAATGCACTGATGACAACTCTCTTAGGAAGACCGAAATGAGGAGTGAAGCTCAGTTTCTATAAGGTTACTAGATCCATAAAGAAGGTATTTTACCTCTAAGTGCTGGTCTGACTGGCTGTCTCTTCCCACAGCTGCTTATTAAGCTGAAGACTCGAACATCCACAGAATACTTCCTAGAGGCCTGTTCTCGAGAGGAGAGGGATGCCTGGGCCTTTGAGATAACAGGGGCTATTCACGCTGGGCAGCCAGGGAAGGTCCAGCAACTCCACGTATTGAAAAATTCCTTCAAGCTGCCCCCTCACATCAGCCTGCAGTGAGTCCCTGGGCCCCTGTCCTTCACTCTTCCTGGCTTTGCTGTGGCCTCTTCTGTCTGCGTGCAGTGAGGAGGTGGGCTCCCTTGTTGCTACACAGGCCTGACTGGTACCACCATGGTGCTTCAGGGTCTTCTGCCATCACTGTCCTGTTTGTATTATTTTCTCTGCCTGGGAATGGCTCTGCCTACCTGCCCTGCTCCTTTGTAACCTCTTGGGCCCTCTGTTGCTTCTGCCCATCTCAGTGTCTTGAGACCCTCCTTCAGTTTCAGTCAGGGGGCTCAGGGCTATGTCACGTCTTCCCAGGAATCTCTATTCACCAAGTCATGGGTCTTGTTTACAGCCTCATGGCAAAAATAATGTGTTCTGGTAGCAGTTGCATTCTTGCCCTGTAGTGGTCTCTCTTTCTTTCTCTTTCTTTCTTCGTTTCTTCCTTCCTTCCTTCCTTCCTTCCTTCCTTCCTTCCTTCCTTCCTTCCTTCCTTC
>NW_006438074.1:5096629-5128326 GCF_000325575.1 Pteropus alecto | reverse complement strand
CCTCCTTTCTTCCTCCTTTCCTTTCCTTTCTTTCTCTTTCTTTTTTTCTATAGTGGTCTCCCTCCCTCTCTCTCTCTCTCTCTCTCTCTCTCCTTTTTTCTTTCTTTTATTCAAGAAATAGTTGTTGAGTGCCTATCGCATGCCATATACTGCACTAGATGCTCAGGAGATGCAAATGGGAATAACAAGGTCACATCTCAGGGGCTTTCCGACCCAAGTACGTAAATAGAAAATGAGAAAAGATCTTCCGTTGGTAGCAAGAATCATCCCACAGAACAGAAGGAAAGCAGGTCAGTGGTGGAGGTGAGACTATAAAGTAGAGATGTACGAAAGGAGTTCTCACCATGGAAATTTGCAACGGCCCTTCTGCAGAAAACACCCCCTAACCTCCCAGGCAGCAGAAGTGTCCTACCCATCAGAGATGCAGTGTGAGTCCATTCCTGTGCTCACAGGAAACTCCATACCAGGCTCTGAAATCTTGATCGTTCATCTAGGGCACTGCTAAACCACGGGGGCTTCAGGGAAGAGCAGCAGCAGATAAGAGTGGATTCCAGTGATGGATGACTTTGAGAAGTAGCTGGAGGAGTTTGGACTTTATGCAGTAGATCATAGAGAATCGTTACTGTACATTCTTTTGTTTTGAAATTAAAAGTCACAGCTCTTTAGTTTTACTGCAAAAGCAATACCTGTCTAGTATAGAAATATTAGAATATTTAGGTGAGCAAGGAGAAAAGAAATGATCCCAAAACGCTACTTCTCAAATTCTGACACGTAATGGAATGCCCGTCTTTCTTTGTGATGTGTATAGCACTGTTTGCCACTTGCTTAATACCCTTAGCAGTGACGCATGGATGCTTTCTCATGCCTGTCAGTGGGACAAAAGTCCCCTCTCCTTTGCCTTCCTTCCATGTAGTCGCATCGTGGACAAGATGCACGACAGTGGCAGTGGAATCCGGCCAAGCCCTAACATGGAGCAAGGAAGCACCTACAAAAAGACCTTCATAGGTGAGCTTCCCCTCCTGGGGGTGGGGCCAGGCTGTGGAAGCCTGGGGCATGGTGATCTGGGACTCAGCCATACTTGACCAGCTTGTGTTGAGGCCAGAGCTGCCTGCAACAGGATGCCTGAGATGGCCACATGTGGGTGCAGGCACAGCTCCGAGCAGCTGGTGTGGCCTTCAGTCTGTTCTTGGGCAGAGTTCCCAAGGCTGCCCAGGAGATCAAGCTCAATGAGGTCATACCCAGGGACCGCCAAGGAGGCTGGTCTATAGTCTGTCATCTAACTGATATTGCTCTTGCCCTGATGCAGGTTCCTCCCTGGTGGACTGGCTCATCTCGAACAACTTTGCAGTCAACCGTCTGGAGGCTGTGACTCTGGCCTCCATGCTCATGGAGGAGAACTTCCTTAGGCCAGTCGGTGCCCGAAGCATGGGAGCCATTCGCTCTGGGGATCTGGCCGAGCAGTTCCTGGATGACTCCACGGCCCTGTACACTTTTGTAAGTTATGGAGCGTGTTCCTCCTGCCATCAGGGCAGAGGGAAGGAAGACAGGGGGTCCACAGTCATGGGCGAGAGGCCTAGGGTTCTGGGGACAGCTTTACTCCAGCTGGTGTAGGTTTCCGTATTGAGGATTTTCCATTCCCCGGGGGTAGCTCCCATCGCCTGGAACTGGGACTTTTTGTAACAGAGTCCTGCTCTCTCCTTCCCACTTGTAGGCTGAGAGCTACAAGAAGAAGACAAGTCCCAAGGAAGAAATAAGTCTCAGCACCATGGAGTTAAGTGGCACAGTGATAAAACAAGGATACCTGGCCAAGCAGGTATGGCTTCCTTGGAGCAGGGAGGAGATGGCCAGTTCTCAAACTCAGGGGAGGCAGGAATGATCCCAAAAGGGTGGGAAGGGCTGAGATTGCTGGAGGGCACCAGTTATCAGCAGAATCAACTAAAGCAGGAGCCCAGAGGCAGCCACAGGGAGCCAGTTAGGGGCAGGCATGTGCGCCCACCCCCCACACACAGAGTCCCAGACACACGGATGTCTGGGAAAAGGTACAAATAATCATCTCAACATTAAAACACTGTCTATGTCACTGCCCAATTCACATCTGTCTACAAGGGCATTGCCTACTGGGTTGGAGTTTTGCATTTGTTGGGCTTCTTTTCCCTGAGGCTTCCTGAGGTCTCTGCCTTCTCTTGTGGGACTCTGCATGCCCCCTTGATATGCTTTCCGAACAAAAAATAAGTATTTTTCTCCACCTACTTCAGTAGGTTGAAGATGAAATTCTGCAGTGTAATCTCAGTGTTTAAAAACTGACCGTGGCCACCACTCCTAACCATATTTGGGAGAGCAGCCACGTTAAAGGGGAGAAAACCATGTCACAGTCACGCCTGCAGCATTTCTGCCTGGGTGTGACAAAAAGGCTATTCTGTGAACAAAATCACCACGTCCCGCACATGAAGTGTAAGCATACTTTCTGCACACCCCTTGCATTTGTGCGCATCCAGTGCACTGTGGGAATGTGCATATCTGTAAAATGGCCCCAAAGGCTGCTCAGCACCACTCCCATATTGGGATCACCATCGGCTCCTAGGTTATTCACCGTCCAAGAAACCGCCTGATGGGAGTCAAGTGAGGAGGGAAGGTGGTGAGGGCCCTGGAAGACCACGAGGAGTGCGTGGGAGGCGATTAGGGGTTCCACACTAGCGGGCTAAGGAAGGTTTGTGATCGAGGGGGTGATGCTAAAGAGAGTCATACACTCATCAGTATCTTACACATTTAGGTTTTAACATATGATTGATCATTTCTTACTCTTTCTGATCCAATTGTTAAAGTGGTTTTTACTGTATATGTGTGCACATGTATACATGCAAATGTCAGTTTGTTTTTGGACTAAGTTGACACTTAAAAAGTTGGTGCCCTTGGGTTCAAGTTTGCCTGTGAGCTCTCAGTCCAGTGGGCACCTGCTGCCTCCTTGTCCTCCTTGTGCCCTGAGTGGTGTCCAGGTAATGCTCCTCCTTTCCTTCAGCGCTGACCCTCTTTGGCTCTGTCAACTCCACTAAATGTGACAGTGTTTTTGCTCAAGTGTCACTGACTGAGCAGAGAAGTAAGTCCATGACACATCACCTCAATCCTTGGGTCCCCAGCGGGCTCTTAGAAAGTAGTCTCATTGGAACAGGCTAGCTCGAAGGTTTGGTATTCGATGCAAGGAAGTGGGAAGAAGAGAATAAGAGCTGTCATCAATGATCTTTGAACCCTTTCTTTGCCTCAGGGCCACAAGAGGAAAAACTGGAAGGTACGGCGCTTTGTTCTGAGGAAGGACCCAGCTTTCCTGCATTACTACGACCCTTCCAAAGTGAGTGCCCCAGGCTCACTCGGTAACCGTGTGTGAGGCTTCCAGACACTTCTCTCCCAAGCATAGCAGGCAGCTGGCTCCAATTCCTTTCTCTCAGCATTCCTATTGTAACTTCCACCACGTTATGTCTTCCCTTCCACAATCCAGGCTACTCTTAACTGTATGATCACCCCTTTCTTTCATTACATCGTTGCCTACTCAGTGGGTCTTCATTATTTTGAGAGGAAAAACATCTTTTAGTTTCTCCAGAGCTTGCCGTGTGGCTAAGAAGGGTGAGATGGGCTGATAATTAGGCTCCTAACTGATGCTACCCAGGCCCTTCTCTCCTTTCTATCCACAGATCCCATGGATTCTGCCTCCTCAGCCTCTTGTCCCCACCCATGTTTTGACAAGTTTCTTTTACTATATAACATTTAAGCCATAATTTATTAATTTTCTTTTTTTCTAATTGATCAAAGAATTTCTATTCTGAGTTTCAGATAAGTATTACTAGATGCTGAGTCGATCTAATTCCAGTCAAAAGAAAAGAGAAATGGCCTTTTAGTCAGCTGTTCAGCCTTGTCTTGGTAGATGTATGATTGTTACCCATTTTTTGAGAGTGAAGACCGGCAGTTCCTCCCTCACCAAGGTTCAGTCAGGAACCCTCGCCCTAAGCTGAGACTGTGAAGGAGCCTGGGGGAACCACCCCCCTGGGACCCTGCCAGACTGAAGGGAGGGCCTGGGAGCCAGGGAGGGGTGTGGCACTGCTGCCGCTGGCTGCGAAATGAAGAAGCCCTAACTTCCTTACTGGAGCATGTAACTTGGCCACGTGATGTCCAAGTTCAGCCTCATCTTCTATTACAAATGACTCTCACTGACTTTTTTGGCTGGCATGACTGAGGGTGATGACATAGGCAAGAGCGCAACTCTTCCCTTTTGTGCATTCGCACAGTTCCTAAACAGGTGTCTTTTCCTCTGCAGGAAGAAAACCGGCCAGTAGGTGGGTTTTCTCTTCGTGGTTCACTCGTGTCTGCTCTGGAGGATAATGGTGTTCCCACGGGTAAGGTGCAACTTCGGCCCCAGCCCGAAGAACTCAGGAGCCTCCCTCCCGCTCTCTCAATAGTGCTCTCCCGACAAAGGACTGAGCTCTGGGAGCTGGGTAGAGCTTTCTCAATGAGACAATGAATGGAGTGAGTTTTGAAGCCAATTCAGAATTAGAGAAAAAAGCTTGTGGGGTGCTCTTAGTGTAACAACACAATTAACTAATCCTTGTCTTTAATATTCTTTCCCCTCAATTTCTATACTTACTGGCCCACAAGCTTCCACCTAAGAATAATCGCTTACACAGTGCTTAAGGGTTAGCGACACACTTGAATATCTATTATCACACTAATTTCAAAATAGCCAGCTAGGATAGAAAGACAGTATTATACCCAATTTATGGATGTGGAAATTGAGGTTCAAGGAAATTAAACGATTTAAAATCAAATCCCAAGTCTTAGCCTGCTTTTTACATAAACATCCTGGATTATTTGATGTGAATGAAATTGTAGATCTATGGTTAGCATAGTGGGCAGGCCAAGAGGGCTTCCAAGAATGTCCCGCCATATCATTTGCAGGCCTTAAGGCACAGGTGAGGGAGAGGGAATAAAGGGAGGAAAAGAGGAAAGCATGCATCTAGTGGGATTCCTGACCATCTACACTTGTATTTAAGAAATACTTCATTATTTGTTTTTGTCTGTGTCTCAGTTGACTTTCAGCCAGTTTCAATTGGAAGCAGACATGGATATTCATTCACTTTTTTTTTCTCCCTAGGGGTAAAAGGGAATGTCCAGGGAAATCTCTTCAAAGTGATTACTAAGGATGACATACACTATTATATCCAGGCCAGCAGCAAGGCTGAGCGAGCGGAGTGGATTGAAGCCATCAAAAAGCTAACGTGACAAGGATCCTAAGGGCACAGGACCAGGATTCTTCCCTCTTACCAGATGACACAGACAGGATTTCCTGAAAAATGAGTGTTAAAACTTTTGTATATTTTGTACTGCTTTCGAGTGTGGCTGGTGAAAAAGTTCCTTAGATTATATTCGGCAGTGGTGCTATTTCCTTCCCCCACCTTCATGTTAACTACCTGGAAATCCTAGAACAGCCATTAGGAGTCAGCATCTCGACTTTCGCCCATCTTCACAGCCAGCCATTCATGCCTCAGGCACCAAAATAGGTTTCCCTTGTTCTAACACTAACTAGCTATATTGTAATACTAAGATGCTAGTCTCTTGGCAGCTCTCTCTGAAATGCTGTCAGCGACTCTAATGTTAACTCAGGAATTAATAAAAATTGACATGTTTCTATTAGAATTCCCATACAAAGCTTTATAATTTTCAAAGGTTTCTCATGCTTGAGGCTATAAGAATTATACAAGCTGATTATGAAGACATCTCAAGTAATCTCTTTTACTAAGATGTGCTTCATCTTAAAGTGGGGATGGTGGCAAAATTTTGGTCGGAGAATATCGTTTTGCTTTGAAAAATAAGCTTGTATAAGTATTATACATCACAGAAAAAAAAGACTCAGTTGAAGATTAGTCACATGTACCAAAAAAAAAAAAAGCTTTACTATGGAAAATAGCATTTAGAAAAAGACAGAGAAAGATGTAAATGGCAAGAGTCAAATCAAGGTATGAAATTTTGGTTTGAAAGTGAACATTAACTGAGACAAATAGGTACCAAGAAGTTTAACCAGTTAATCTGAAGTAGTGAAAAGTCTGTATCATACAGTATCTTTAAAAATATTTTTATTTCAAGTTTACACAGTAATCTGGCACAGGTTACTGCCAGCATTCTTGCTAAGTACAAGTGCTTAGACTTCCTTTAATGAATAGATACGGAACTTACATTTAAGGGGAATAGGTTAATACCTTAAGTAAAAATTTGTCCTTAGTTTGAACTGTCCCCTTAACCTCATCTAGGGTACTTGACCTGAATGATCAGGAATTCCAAGATAATGAGGCTTTACTTCATTCCTTACATTGTAAGAGATTGCCTTTAAAATAATCATTTTCCATTTGGCATTTTACCAAGGTCTAATGTCCCTGGAATTAGTTTCTTTATTGCTTTTTGAATCTCAACAGGTGTTTATCTGAATTCAACTACATTTGGTTTGATGGCTTCTTGACTCCAAATTGGCACAACTGCACCCCACTCTGTATATCGGAATCCTCATGCACTGAAAAGTAGATGATCACCTTGAGGCAAATCAGGGAACAACCCTTGCCAAGGTACTAGCATTTGAATTTTTAAAAAGCCCAAACCATTTTAATTCAATTGTTCTCAATGTGAAAGTAGCTAAATCAAGAATGTTTGGAAGTATGGCAGCTAAGTATAACTGTACTGCTTCGCACTACCATAATGCTTAGCGTGTCTTTGTAGGTTCCTGCTAAGTGTTTGAGCATTACCCATGTTAAGTATTGGTTTGTCTTGCTAGAAAACATCAAAAATGGTTTGAATGTTCATGTGTTTTGTCGGCCATTTTCAATCACTTCAATTAATTATGCGTAAGGCCCAAGCTATTGCTAATGTTCAGTTACCGTTGATAACTACTTAACCTCAAATGCAGAATGGGGAGTTGATGAAACTGTCAATTTTTAATGAAGAGGCTTTGGGGGAAGAGAGGCAAGATTTGGATAAACTGGTCAATTCTTTGTCAACCTATTCCTCAAGTTATTGGGAGCTGGGTGTGTAACTTATTCTCATATTTGAAAGTGATACTTTTAGGTCAGTAGGGCATACATAGGCTTTAAGTTCAGTTAGCTCTCCCCTTCATGGTATCACTGAGGTGTTGCTCTTTTCTCTGGCAAGGGTCATGAATTTGCAGAATGATGGAACTGAGCGAAAGGCCTGCATGGGATAAAATCACTCACCATGAAGGCCACCACTATTTCTCAAGTTATGGCTTTTGATGTATAAAAATATTCAGTTAAACAAAAAATTTACTTCCCCAGCCTAAAACATTTAAGGAGCACCAGTTATATATTTAGATGACATCTTGATGCTGTGAGTTTTATAGACTTTTTTTTTGACTCCTCAAAAAGACCAAGGTGAAAAATTATCTGCAAATTTTGAGTATATTATTTTCCTCTAAACATTCCCTGTGTGGCATGCTTGCTAGTGATCATGGCGCCCTTGTGGAAATGGCCATGAGGTCAGATTTTAGATTTAAAGAGCAAGTAAAGGCTGCTAAATTAAACAAAGGGACAACCTTCACATATGACACAAATTATCTCACCAACACACTCTTCTACTTTCCAGTCCCTTTAATATTGACTAAAGGTTTAATCTTCTATTTAAATAGCTATTCTTAGGAATAATTAATAAAATTATATCTAGTTCCTCAAGTAGCCTAAAAGATTAAATCTATGAAGACCAAAGACTTTCTACACCCTGGCTAACTGCAGCTGTAACTTCAAACCATGTGTTATCTATGAATTTTACTTACCTTTATAATATTTATTTACCTTTAAATTTATACACCTTTAAAATAACTAGTTCTTAAAGATAAAAAGGAGGGAAATGTAGAACAATTATTGTTGTGTTCAAACAGATCCCCAGTCTGTTCTAAAGAGAACTGAAGCTCTGGGTGGCACCTAGTGAATATTTTAATGGAAAAAAATCAAAAGTTGGACAATGATACTCCAAATAACTACATTAAAGCAGCAGCATCTTTAAAAAAACTACTTTACCACCCTGAATTACCAGCTCAAGGGAAGCAGCTTAGTACACCAACCAGGTAGGACCAGTGTGATAAATTCTCCTCACGTATGTTGTCATCAGTCTCAAACAGGTAAAAGGCACACAATCAATACTTTAATTGCATTTTAAGGCTTTTTTTCCCTTAAGAGCCAACTTTCACTGGTGTTAAAATTATTTTCTCTACGCCCTCCTTTTGAAAGGATCTGCTGTATAGATAGATCCTTTAGTCATCTGCCCTTTTAATTCTACATCTAGATTAAAATGAATAGAATTAGGGTCTTAGTAATCATAATGCTTTTAACTGGTGACAAGAAGGAAGAAGCCTATAGTTAAATATCCCAGAAATTTATTTAATGTTTGCTTGATACATTTTATATAGAAAGATTGGGACTATTTGCTTTGGGTGCCCCTGGTAAATTTCATGGAGGCATTGAACTACAAAGGGATATCACTCGAGACAAAAGAAATGGAAACCACAAGCCCAATTTTATGACTGTTCTTTAGCTTGAAGATTTGTCTCTAGTGAAATTAGGCCACTCCCTTAAAAATGCTTAATGTGTTGAAGCTACTGTGTGAAAACAGCTGACATTTAGGAGGGCATTTCATGTTTTGGTCTGTTGGAATATTTAAATACTTGAAAATAAAAAATATTCAGCTTTGAAGTTTTCAGTACTGGAAAACTTTTAAGTCTAGGGTTTATAGCCAGGAAGGGCTGCTTTGTGTTCCTTCAACTGGACTCTGTTTCCCACAAGATTAATCTTCGGCTTTGGCTTCCATTTCTTCTGCATCATCATCACCATCCACTTCTGCATTTTCTCTCTCAAGCCTCTCCAGCTGCCTTGCAAGTTCGGTCTCATCTGTATCTGTGACCACTTTGGGCTGTGGAAGTAGAGGCATAATTTCAAAGTGAAGTCATTAAATAGTACACAAAACTTAATTTCAATACTATTACTGCCTAGTACTTTAACTCTTAAAGAAATATTTTTCTAATAACTCTTATATCTATTCACTTTTGAGTGCTGACATATCACTAATAAATTCCACTAGATCAATAATAGAAGAAATTTGTGAGAATAAGACAATACAGAAGTATGTGTATTAACATCAATTACTATTTTGTCATTTTTACAAGCTGAAACTGAAAATATATGAAAATAAACTCAGTGGCATTTTTACAGGATGTAAAAATGCATCTTCTAGGTTCAAAGTAAATTACTATTCCTTTGCATAGAAGGCATTGTTATACGTGTATATGTATTTACATATTTATTTATTTTTATATATACATGTGAAAATTAGGTTTTGTTCTTGTTGGGATGAGGGAAATATAGGCAATTACTCCTGTTTCTAATCCTGAGATCAAATTTTAAGTATTTCACATTAAATTCTGACAACCATCGCTGATTTTCATTGTCTATTTTTTCCTCTGGGGGAACCTAACATCACCAGTGACCATGGTTCTCAATAACCATCCCATAATAATTCTTATTTAATTATAAAAAGCTCTTTTAGGGACCCTCTGAGTCAATAGTTATGTTATGCTTAGCAGAGTTGTAATCCTAACTGTATCCCATGTTTTAAGATTTTAGAATGTAATTCATTTAGATGTTTTTAAATTTCTTAAAAACTTTAAGAACAAGGCAAAAACAGTAGTGCTCTCACCTCCATTTGAACATTGAAGACACCCCTCTTCTCCTCAATCTTTTCTTTTATAACAGCCATAGCCTGATTGAGGACAGAGAGGCCTTCTGTTCTCTCCAGGGTTGTTGTGGTCATCACATACCGAGGAGGAGCTATTAGATTAATCTAAGGGAAAAGACAAAAATTCAATTATGAGTGTACTTACAGAACACATAACTATGAGGATGTTCAAGAATGATTTTGCTAATCTGCTGCCTTATCAAATCACCCCAAAATCTAGCTTCTAATTCTACAGTTCAGCAATTTGGGGAGTTTGTTAATGCAACAAAACCTAATTGATACAGTGATCTAATCAAGTCCACTACAATAGTGAACAGGAAGAATTACAACCTCTGGGTATCTCTGGCAGTTAAACTAACTAGAGCCATCATCAGCATAACAGATAATTTGTCTCTAAAATAAAATTTCCTCTTTGGTTCTAAACTAAACTGACAGAAGACATTCTTCTAAGAGATTACGAGTAACAATCATTCAGTTAATTTTATCGCTAATGAAAGATTCAGACCAAACTTCCTAAAGGCTGTGTGTGAATATGAGAGAATATGTTGCCCTTTTCAAGATTCTATGAGCATTATGGGTATAATAACTCTTTACGGTAAAGGAGCCCTTTGGCACTAAATATCAATTGGAATCTCCATCCACTATAACAGTAATGGTAGCTACAATAAAAAGTCTACAAAAGTAAACGTCTCCTGGAAATATCACCAAGACCCACTTTTCATAACGCTTGTTATGAAACATGATCATAAAAAAATCTGATTTGGTGTAGGTGGATATTTCAGTAGGGAGGGAGAAAACTGACTACTCACCTTGATGGGCATGGTTTCGGTAGAACAATTCAAACCGGCTCTCAGGGCTTCTTTTACGGCATCAATGCCTTCATAACCATAACAAGCCACTTCGATATCTAAAATTATAAAAATTTAAAAGCTCAAACCAAAAAATGCAAAAAAAATTTAAAGGCGTTTTTAAACTACATCAGAGATGAGGCAGATAACATGAGTATACAAACACTTATGAAACCTGTTATCCTTTCAATGAGAAACCAATCCCAGCTATTAACTTGCTTAATTAAAACTATCAGAATATGCAGTGAAATGGATCCTCTCATCCATATCAAGCTCCTGAATGATGATGCTATAAAAGACAATTAACCAACACCTTGAATTTTGGCTACACCTGGGTTAAAAATCATGACTCCAATCTCTCTGCACCTTTTTCTTTTGCAAATTGTTTAGAACAGTTTAGAAATTGCATACATACATTATGACCTAGACTTCTACTTTTAGGAATTTGCCCTACAGCAGGGGTCCCCAACCCCTAGTCAGTGACCTGGTGGCACAGCACGGGTGAGTGAGTGAGTGAAGCTTCATCTGTATTTGTAGCCGCTCCCCAATGCTAGCATCACCGCCTCAGCTTCACCTCAGATTATCAAGCATGAGTCTCATAGGAGCACAGGTCCCTGGTGCCAAAAAGGTTGGGGACTGCTGCCTTACATAATACTTATATAATTAGGTAAGTGTACATGTATAAGGGTGTTAATTTATAGTGTTTTTTTAATAATAAAAAATTAGCATACCCTAAATGTTCTTCAAGAGGGTCTGGTTTATAAAGTTTATTATTCTGTGGAATATTATCTAGCCATTAAAGAGAATGAAAAAGATTCCTATGTTCTACATGGAAGGGCAGCCATGATATACTAAATGGAAACAAGCTAGCTGAAGAAAATTTTGCATGGTATGATCCCATCTTTGTAAAGACAAAAAAAAAAAAAAAAAAAAGTTATATCTGAATGCAAACAGCATACATCCCTATACAGCATGTAAGTATACGAAAAATATCTGAAAGAATATATTCCAAACTATCAACAGTGGTTAATCAAGAAACATGGGAAAATATTACTGTACTGTTAGAATATTTTAAAGTATGCACTAAATGAAAATAACCACCCCCCCTTAAAAAAGGGGGCTAAACCTAAAGTTAGCTAAACTCATACGTATGACAGCTTTAAGATGTGTCGATATATAAATTTTATGATTTAGCAGAAACAAAAATAATTTCTTAAACTTCTCATGAAAAATACATTTAGAAAATTTACAGATGTTGATGTCATAACATATTCTTTGGTAAGGTTCATTTTTAACAGGTTTTTTGGTACATACAAAATCTTTTAACATCATTTAAAGAATCGCTTACCTGCTCGAATTTTGACAGCCTGTGGTGTCAAACGCCTATTAATATTGTTAATGAGTACTTCCCGTTCACCTTCATTCAAATCTAAACTATCCAAAATAGATGGGTCTCTGATAAAAAAAAAAACAAAAAAAAACCACACAAAAAAAACAACAAAAGATCAAGGTTATTTTACTGATAATTGCAATAGCAAACACAACATCACAGAATGTTTAAGAGCACAGGCGTTAGTGTCAGAATGACTTCAAATCTTGCCTTTGCACTTTAATAACTATGTGTCTTTAGGCCTTTCCAGACCTCAGTTTCCAATCCAGACTTCGGTTTCCAAATGTGTAAAATGAAAACGAAAACAGTATATCTCACTGGATTGTGGTACTAAATAGGATAATGCAAGTATACGACAAATAGACAACACTCAATTGATTACCATTAAGAGAAATATTTTAGAGGTCTGGCTAAAGCAAGCAATTTAAAATACACCTAATACACCTGACATCCACTATACTTAAGCATGTCCATGTTATTAACAGTCTGTATTTCAAGGAGCTTATAATCTAGCTTGAAAAGAACAAAACCATGAAAAAAAATTTATATTAAACTGCATCCTTAGGAATCAGGAGAGGAAGGTATGACTTCCAGTTAGGGTCAGGAAGGACTTCATAGACAAAGTGGCATTTTCATCTGACCCTCCTAAGTGTCACAAGACAGGGACAAGGGTCTTCTTAGTCAATGGCTCAAACCAAAAGAATGCAAAATTTCGTTTGCTGAGCAAATGAAACAAAAAGAAACAATGACTAAAAGAATGATAAAATTTTAACAAGCAAAGGTAGAACTGTTTTAAGAAAGGTATGATGTATTAAAAAAGGAATGACATGAATAAGCATCAGGCTTAAAAAGCGTGGGTTGAGGAACGAAAGGCAAAAGAATATGGGTGGAGGAAACTTTCATTCAATTAATACTGCTCTACAAAACAAAAGAACAAACCAACAGAAAATGGGCAAATGAGATAAAAATATGTTTCAATGAAGAAATATAAATAGTCAATAAACATATGAAAAGCTCTTAAGTTCACCAACAGCCAAAAGAATGCAAATCAAAACAAGATATTACTATACATCCTTCAGTTTGGCAAGAAAAAAAATCTGAGATATATACCAAATGTTAGTGAGGATAAAGAGAAATAGTAATACTCATACAATTGCTTGAGGGAATATAAATTATATAACCAATTTGGAGATTATTTTGGCAAAACTGAGTAAATTTAAAGATGCATATAATTAATACTATGACCTAACAATTCTATTCCTAGATATATACCTTAGAGGCTCCCAAACATGTATACACAGAAAACATGTATTCATCATAGCATTATCTGTAAAATTAGGGGGATGATTACCTTTTTTCTAATACAGAACAGATAAAGCATATTCTCACAATAAAATGCTATATAGAAATATAAGCATACGTCTATCAATTTAGAGAAATACTATTCAATAATATATGAGTAAAAATTCAAGGTACAGATATTTTGAATGTAAAAAATGATTTTATATGCACTTTATGAATACATATATTTATTAAAACCACAGAAACATAAATTATGATACATACTAATTTCAGAATAGTTGGTTACCACTGATGAGGAGAATGAGTTAGGAAGGGTAAAACATTATTTCCAACTATTTCAGAAATTTTATTTCTTATTTAAAAGAAAACTATAAAGCACATGCAGCAAAGAATTAGCATTACTTAAACCTGGATAGTCGCTACATGACTGATGAAGCAAGAGAAGACTGTTAAAGGAAAGGGAATAATACATGCTAAGGCTGAGTGGTGCTGAAGGGACAGCTGGAGGTGGAAGTAAGAGGGGTAAGCCAGGGCCAGATGATGACAGTAAGCCAAGTTAAATGTTCTGAGTGCAGGACTGAAGTCTGGGAGGAGAGAAATATAAAACTAGGCTTAATGATTAATAGCATAAACTCTGCATAGAGCCAGATGTCTGGGTTTGAATCCAGGCTCTACCATTTGCTATATGAACTTGGACAAATTATTTACTCTCTGCCTAACTTCCTCATCTATAAAATAGACATTAATAGCACTTATACCACAGTTTGCTGTGAGAATTATACATTAGCTATTATAATTATTACTATTCTCATCTCCCCCACAACGTGATATTTAAAAAAAACCAAAGGTGGGAGTAAACTGGAAGGGATTTAGAGAACCAAATGAGTCGGCTTGCTGCAGGCTCTAACATCTAATAGTTCCAAGCCCTGCTGGGCCATTCTGAGGGCTGAGGGAAACATTATGTCTTGGCAGCACAAGGCTTGGGAAGGTAACTTCAGTGCAGTGATGAGGCTGCTTGTGGAGCATGAACATTTAGGAAGGAGTGGGAGGTGCAGAAGTAGAGACAGTAAGTACAGAGAACTGAGGGAGTCTGGATGCTAAAAGGAGAGGACACAGTGCTTGCTACAGGACAAAGCAGAGAGGTTTAGCAGTTTATTTTTTAGTGTAAATGGGAGCAATGAGAACATATTTTTATGCTGATGGAGCGAAACTGAAAAAGGGAAAGACTAAAGACCCAAGAGAGGGAAATAACACATGGAAAGAGGTCCCTGAGCAATAGCTGGGGACAGATAGTAAGATTAGTCTGAGAGCAGACAGGATATGAATTCCAGTGTGACAGGGGCACAAGAGGTAATGACAGGGGAGATGAAGATAAGTTTGCTGAGCTAGTGAAAGGAAGTACAGGAGATCCTGCCCAATGGATTCTATTTTCTTTATAAAAATACTTAGTAAGTGCACCAGGTGAGAGTAAGGGAAGAGGGGTAGACTGGGTATCTGAGGAAGAGTGTGGAAAAGCTCTAAAATAGCCACTCTAAGAATGGGAGGAAGAACTAACCAGAAACAGAGAGAATGTGGGGCAGCAGGGAAGGCCCAGCTGAGGTTGGAGACCATGAATATGCAGGGGCACCAACCTGCGAGACTGTGGTTTTTCCTAGCAGCACCCAGCAGTCTACAAGTGCAGAGAAGGCAGGAACACCGATCCAAGGCTGAATGTAAGAGGAAAAAAACAGGGCAAAAGCTCATGATATTGGCAAGAAAAGTTGTTGAAATGATGGGCCATGGTGTATCTATGCTGAATAAGAGAGAGACTGCAGAAAACGGTGAAAAGACAGAGAAAAGAAGTTTTGGAATCGGAGCCTGAAATAAGAATTAAGATATAGAGGAGGACTAACTATGTGGTAGCTGGAAGGACAGGTGGCTATGGTAAAAACAGAATGTGTTAATTAAAGGTTTTAGAAGCAGAGCAAATCCTGGTGATAGTAGACCCAGGGTGAGGCCATATGGAAGACTGGCTAAAGTGGCACGGGCTGAGGTCTAAGGAATTATGAGGCAAAGAAAACGAGAGGTTAGAATTTTAGATAAGACATCTATACTGGCCCTGAAGTCACCCAGGACAATAAAAAACTAGAAGGAAATATGTGAAGTAGTGTGAGATGAAACAATAGCGTTTATGAAACTATAACTAATGACATGTGAAATTAAATAGGCTTGGCTATAAACGATTGGCCTATCTCATGGGCCTTTTATACAGAAATATTTTAATTTAAATTTGGCAAGGACTTAATACAGGGATGTTGTACTATTAAATGTCAGTCTCTCGACCCAGCAGCTGTGATGTGAAGGTAGAAGCAGAGCCAAAAAGGTGTTCTTACGAGACTGCATGCTTAAATGCATCATAGGCACCATATCCGGGTTTCTTGTACTTGTCATCAAAGACCCAAGCAGTCCTCTGGAACAGGCTTTCCAGTTGCTCGTCCTTAGTGTACTCTAACACCTCAGCCACATGACGAAGAATGCTGTAAACCTAGAAACAAAATGAAGAGCTCAACAATGCAAAGATAAGAGATCGACTAAAGTTAGTAGACGTTTTACACTTTAGTAGACAGAGTCTAAAAACAAATCTTTGGTTAAATTGACTACAATAATTCTTTAACAACAAAAAATCACCATCCAACAAATTCTCCATAGAGAAATATTCGCTTTCCCATAATAATTAACTCAAAAATGGGTATAACAAGTAGAAATAGTACAGAATTTAGCGTCTTAAGACCCAGATCAAGTCTCAACTGGGATAAATTAACCTCTCTGAATCTGTTTCCTCATTTGGAAAAGGGAGATATTGGTAGCTCTCATTTTTACTGCACAGAGCTCTTACATAGATCAAATATATACAAATGCACCCTAGAAATGGAAAAGACTATACAAATGCTTTATACAAATGTGTGAAATTTGTATATTATACAAATCCTGTTAAACCAACATAAGCTATAATTACTCCTCCACATGAGATTATGGAACCAGGATTGAGATTTCGGTATCTTTTGTTCTGTTATCTTTCAATCCTACCCGCTGCTGCCAAACTCTTTTTCTAATCTCTGTAGAATAAAAGGGCTTGGACGTGGTTCCACAGTCTAGCAGTTAGCATGTCTGCTTTACATGCAGCAGGTCCTGGGTTTGCACCCCAGTGTAGCCACAGTCCATAGTCTATGGCCATGCCACCCTGCATAAGCCGGATGTCTCATCTCGGAAGCTAAGCAGGGTTGGGCCTGGTTAGTACTTGGATGGGAGACCACCTAAGAAGACCAGGTGCTGTAGGCATAAATAATAAGTAAGTAAATAAATAAATAAATAAATAAATAACAAACAAGCAAATAAAAGGGCTTAAAGAAGAAAAAAAGTATAAGGAGGTTTTTATGTTACTTACACATGAAAAGTGAGTAAGGAGAGGCACTAACAGTGGCTATTTATTCTATCACCCTACCACCCTAATAAGATTACTAACATACTCATTTTACAATATCCTAGGTGACAAAAAAAAAAATGGAAGTCTCCTAGAGCACTGCTTCTCAAATTTGGATTCTCAAACTTGGTGGGACCCGAGATCATGCATTTCTAATAAAGAGTCAGATGATGCCAATGCTGTTGGTCCAGAGACTATATTCTGAGTGGCAAGGTCCTAGATTTTATTTAAAAAGGACCTTCCTGATAGTGCTTTTAAATGTGTAAACCACACTGCAGTTAATAGCAAACGTGTCAGTAAAACAAAGGGAAAGACTGGGTAATGGTCTGATGGCTTTTAGATTTTTATTCCTCTTTTACTAGAGTCAAACAAAATTTTAAAAATCTGCTCTTCATTTAAACATTGTTTTCTTGGCATTTTATCTTGAAGACAGAAACACACATGGCAGAAGAGAACAAAAGACACAAGAGAGGGGCAAAGGAACAAAAACAATGGAAACAGTGCCATTAAGCACGGAGGATCTAAGGAATGAGGATAATCTAAATAGGACCAGAGAGCAATATGGACAGAAGAGGAAGACTGCAGAAATGGCTGTTCTTGCTTTACTCATGCTTACTGTGGAGAAGTAAGACATTAGAGTAAAAATAAAAAGGAAAAAAAAATAACCTTAACTATATAGGGAAAAAAACAAAAACTGGCAACAGGCCCCTGTGTTGCTTTCCTGGATTCACAGACATTTTACAAATCCTTGCTCATTCTTAACATACAACAGCTGGTTGTCTCTGTGACCCTTACCCAGAACAGGGATGAAAGTCAAGAACTACATGTGATAACAAGCAAAACCAGCTGAAACCACCCAGTTAATGTATTCCTAAAACAGCTTAAAAACATTAATCCAGTACTGTTTTGAGAGTATTAGATCAAAAGCAATGCTTCAAAGTAGTTAACACCACGAGATAAAAATACTGTAATCATATTCTTTTGAAATTGTTTTTAAAAATTATATTTCTATATAACATATAACTGGAAATATAAAGTTATTTTTATTTTTTATTTTTCCACCAGGAACATAACAGGCTGATTATGTATTAAACACATCAAATAATGGACTTACTTGACTCAAAAGTCAACTTACAGTTTTGGATTTGGTGAATTTATCTTCACATTTGATTGCTTCTTCTGGAGATACTCTTCTTTTTGACAAATCAATATATCCTGTAAGAAAATTTTGAAAAAAATGATCTCTGTCCAGGTGCCTACTGCCAACAAATTTTCACAACCAGCTCATTTGTTTGGCATACCTGCACTTACTTCCCACTGAAATCCTACCAACGAATTAGTGCATAAGAAGTACAAGAGGAATTTTTTGTTTCAGAAATATATTTTCATTATCACGTAATTATCTATTCTCTATTATTTCATTGGAGGGAAATAACTTTCAATTATCGAAATGAAAGTCAAAAGATTCTCTATTGGTCTTTTTGGCATCCATTCATCACAGTGTCAACTGTATTAACTATATTTTCTGTATTCTTGATGCTCTGACATTTGTGGCTTGGCTGAGTGGGGAGAGACCCCCTTATCCCCCTCCAGAACTAGCTAATTCTTAAGAGTCAGCAAAGGGCTCACCTGGAGCAGCCTTCCATATGCAAACTAACCAATCCAGAACCTATATCCCCAACTCTGAGACTCATGAAAGTGTCATGCACCAAGCCAATATTCCACCTGCCTTAAATCAGCACAGGGCCAGGTAAGAGACAACCAGGAACAGCCCTGATGCCCTGAGTCCTGCCAAAACTATTCCAATTACCTAACTCTAAACTACTCAGACGTGCCTTGCCTTTCACGTGGAAATTTCAGTAAAAGCTCTGGTCTAGGCTTTACCCTGGCTCCTTCTGCCTCCTGACCAAAATCTGGTGCTTCCTCATGTGGCCCTGCATAGCAAGGCACATTTTCATCTCTTAATAAAAATCTTTCAAGAAGATTTTTGGCACTGGCCTCTCCATATCATCAGTCACTTTCATAAATTAAAATCCCATGGGTACGAAATGAGACAAGTAGTTAAATGTATTTTAAAGAATCTAGGAGAAAAAAATGGTCTTTAAAACTTAATTACATATTTTTGATTTTAGGCATCACATTATGTCTCTGGCCTTTACCATTTCTTAAAATGCAGGTCTATTTGCTAATAAATCCTTAGTTTCTATTTACCTGAAAATGTCTCATTTTGATTTTCATTGTTGAAATTTTCTTTAGATACAGAATTCTAGTTTGACAGTTTTCTTTCTTTTAGTACTTTAAAGACGTCATTCAATGCTCTGCCCTCCATTATTTCCAATAATGCCATTGTAATTTGTATTCCTGTTCCGCTGTAAATAAATAAGGTGCCATTTTCCTTGGCTATTTTCAAGATTTTCTCTTTATCTCTGTTTCAATAGTCTGATGTGCCTAGATGCAGTCTTATTAGTATTTTTCCTGCTTGAGGTTTGCTGAGCTTCTCTACTTTATAAATTTGTTTTATCAACAAATATGAGAAATTTTTGGCCATGATTTCTTCAAATATATTTTCTGCCCTTCCCTTTTCTTTTAAAAGAGAGCTTTTGATACTTGATACAGGTTGCTTTTCCCCTCTGTTTTTCATATTGGTTCTTTTTTAAATGAACTATCTTTAAGTTTCACTGAGCCTTCTATCATTTTAATCTGTTAGCCCATCCAGTGAATTTTTTAGATATTACACTTTTGATTTGTAGAATTTATATTTAGTTCTTTGTGAGAGTTTTTCTCTACTGAATATTTCATTTTGTTCATTATAAGCATATTTTCCAAATATCCTTGAGCAGTTATAATATCTGCTTTAAAATCCTTATCTGCAAAGTCCAACATAGGGGTCATCTATCTATAGGTTGATCTCCATTAATTGCCTTTTCTCTTCTGTATGGGTACTATTTTCCTGTTTCTTCAAATGTTCAGCAATTTTGTATTGCATCCTGGTCATTGTGAATGGTATGTGGCAGAGACTCTAATTCCTTTATGTTCTTAAGGATACTGATTTTGTTTTAGCAGGCAGTTAATTTGTCTGGATTTAAAACTATAAGCTGTTTCCTCAGGTGGAGAGCAACAGAAATCTATGTAGACTTTTACCCTTGTAGGCTGCTTGCAGTCTACCCTGTGTATTAATAGTTCAGGGGTCAGCTAGAGACTTGAGCAAAATTTCTGTATAAATGTAGGGGTTCTCCCTCTGTTTCTCCTGTTTCTAACCTCTATCACTACTTTCCAACTGCTGTGGTTGCCCAGAATTGTTATCTTTGGTTCTCAAGTCATTAAGACTGTAGGTTTTCCACTAGAATTTTAGCTGCCCTGCTTAAAGCTATCTGTTACATGCATTCAAAGAGCTGTAAAACTTACCCAGTGCAATTCCTTTCTTCCTTTGGTTTCAGCCTGATTTTTTATTGCTCTCATTATCTTTAGTTTTTTTGTTGTTGTTCAGGGTTTATAGCTGTTATATTTTAAAAATATTTAAAGATGTGCTCAATAGGACCTAATCTTCTAGTATCAGAAATGGATCCTCTCTATAGGATCCTCTGGACTTCATTTTTTAATCTTACCCTGGTCATCTTTCCACATCATTCAGATCTCATTCTATAGAAAACTGCATTGCATGAATGTGTCATAATTTACTTCACTATGATTTTGACTCTTTCCTGTTTTTAATTAATACTGTACAAACAATGCAGTTATGGAAATGATTTTTACATTTATCTATTGTACTTATGCAAGTATATTTTTGATTGCAACTGAAAATATATTTGATTCCTTCTTGTTATATATTTTATAAAACAGAGAAGAAATACAAAGTAAGACACCATTCCAGGGTGTCTTTTGGGGGCAGTGATATGAAGAATTATTCAAGTTTAAGGGATACAGTTGTCTCCTCTTATCTGCACAGGATACATTTCAAGACACCCAGTGGATGCCTGAAACTGAAGATAGTACTGAACTCTATATATGCTATTTTTTTCCCTATACGCACATACTTTTTCACTTAAAGGAAGCACTTTATGGCTTCAGGGCCATTACTAAGTAATATAAGAGTAACTTGAACATGAGCACTGCAATATCTTGACAGTCAATCTGATAAATGAAAAGCCTACTAAGTGGCTAATGGGCCGGAATGTATACAGCATGGATACGCTGGAGAAAGGGATGATTCATGTCCTGGGCAGGATGGTGAAAGATTTCACCATGATACTCGGGATGGTGTGCAATTTAACTTATGAATTGCTTATTTACCATAGTCTGAAAATATTCAATGGAAAATTCCTCTGGGAATAAAATTCAAGTTATTTGACTCATAAAATCTAGCCCTAGGACATACTACTAATTAAACCACTAACTTAAGAGATCTTGTTCAGATGGCTAATTGTCATCCTTCTCTAACAACTGTACACATAAAAGAATTTAAGTGTAAAAGGTGGTGTTTTGTTTTTGGTTTGTCTTTTCATTGCACTAGGCAATTTACAAAAAAAATTTTATAATAAACCATTTTAAATCTAAAATTTACATTTTAGATATTTTTCTCACTTACCTTTTTCTTTGTCCACTCTAATGACGACCACACATTCATTTCTGCCAATTCGGATGAGTTTGTTTATAGAACGAATACGCCTTCTGGACAACTCACTAAGAAGAATCATGCCTTCGATATTGTTGTATTCCAACAGGCTGACATAAGCCCCCATTTCAGCAATGGCCCGTACATTCACCATCACTACATCTTCCACCTCAGGAAATTTGTGTTGATAAAATCTACAACTTAGACCTGGCATTCTGCAATTTAAACAAAAGAGTCAAGTCAGTCCTCGGTTAAGGTCAAAATAAAAACATGTCAGTCAACTTTCCACATCTTGCCACTGGAAGAAGTTGTCAGTCTCTTCACTTCTTTAAACTTCTCAAATCAGAAAACAGGTAATGTTGAGGAACCGAGCTTTAATTTTTATTTTGCTCCACATTTTTGTAAGGCATGAGTGAGTCTCTGCCATCAGTTTCAGAGGAATCATAAAAAATAATGACCATCTATAAAGTACTTTGAGACCTAAGAATTAAAGGTACAACTCAAGAGTAAAATACTATTTTAATACCACCAGTTCAAGAAATAACAAGTGATGGGAAGCATGACTACTGTTACAAACCTATCAGCAAATTCTAAAGCTATTCTTTCTGCAGATTAGCTAGGACTGTATATGCTACCACCCATCACATAAAGGTAAGAATCTTCTAATTACTTAAACCCTAACCATATATCAAAAGATATAATAGCCAAAATTACAGTAGCATATGACAGGACAAAAACTAAGTTTATTAATCACAAAAGATATTACATTTAACTAAAATGTATTCTTCCGATTTTTTCCCCCAAACTTGCATTTAATTCACAATTACCATAATTTCTGGCTTTTATTTTTGCCATTACTCCCAAACACTCTTCTCTTTTGTTGAATAGATATACCCAATTTTGAGAATAGCTTTATAGATCTACATTACTATAAAGTTCAAATTTCTCTTAACCTCCAAGCATTAAATATATTTAAAACTACTCCCTTTGATCCACCCAACCTATTTTCAGCACCATTCCTTTTATGACTGACAAGCCGGAAATCCTACCATGAGTAAAAAAATATTTTTTAAGGGAAGCTCTCAAGCTAATCATACCTGATGATTTTCATGTTTTTCTGCTAACCTTACCCAGTTTACTATTGTCAAAGCTCAGAAGACAGGCAGTAATAGGACCTAAAGGCCTATGAAAAATTTGTGGAAAATTCATTAACTTTTTTCTTATTAATTGGTGAATACTGATAGAACATCCACATCCAGCTCATAGAGCCTCCAAGTTCTGCTGCAGTGCAGTCTGAGAACTGCTAACTGCATCCACATGTATCTTCCCCAGTGGCTTTCCATTGATTATACATCTTTCTACTACCTACAGGGTCCTATATGATCTGGCCACTGCCTATCTCCCTGAGGTGCCACTTTCACCCTAGTTCTCCCTACCTTACAGATGAAGAAACCGAAGCATAGCATAGGTTAGGCAGCTTGTTCTGTCATCTACTGCTAACAAGTGATGTGTCAGAATTTGAACTCGTGAAGTTTGGAACGACAGTCCGTGCTTATTCATCAGGCTACATTTTTCTCTCAATATTATTGATAAGCGTATTACTATTAGAAACATCTTACACAAAACGCAATGTTAATATACATATTCACTGCTGGAGCATATAATACAGATTAGTGAAAACTTTCAGTACTAATCTACCCTGTTTAACAACAAAAAAGCAGCATATTAACAATAGTGGCAGAGATGCATTTCTCTTGTAGCTTGACAAAACAGGGATTTAGTAAATAAAGGGAAGTAGACAGTCAATGACCAGAATTACCTACCAAGAAACAGCTGAGCTGGTTGTTTCATTTTTAAACAGGGCCTTTTTTTTAAACTCTTGTCAAATATCTGTATGTAGAGTACTAAAATTTGAGAGCTAAAAAAGTTTCAAACTGGGTATCAAAAAATGCCATGAAAATATGTGAAAAAGTTTTAAGAGCTTTAACATGTGCTAACCACATCTGCTTATCAGGTTTCCTCAAGTTGTAAAGCAGATAATTTTTGGGAAGCAAGGCTTAATTTGATGGTTAAAGAAAATAGGCAATAGTGTAAAAACAATACTGATGGAAGCTATAAATGCTACACCTTTAGGAGTTATAAGTCTCAGCAATAAATAGGGCAATAAAGGAATACTGCTGATGGTATGTTACTCACAGTAAAGATAGAAAGTGGCCAATAAGTACGAAAAGAATCCATTTCACAAAGAATCTGAATATTGATAGATTTTGAACATCTCCTTATTTATGCTAATAATTATACTAACTTAAAAAAATCAGGAAAACAAGCCACAAGCTAGTATCCATCAGCCCTCTATATAATTTTCAAAGCACTTTGACTTATTTGCCCCTCAATAAGTCTTCGTCAGGCAAGCAGCATAGTGAACTTTGGGAATAGCTATAGATGTGGATGCTCTATCACCTATTAGCTGTGGTTGCTTTGGAAATGTGTTCCCACTGAACTATAGATTCTAGTCTGTGCTATGTACCTCACAGATTTGTGGAATCAAATGAGATAAAATACATGTAAAAACATTTTGAAAGTGTAATGTGCTATACAAATATAAGATATTAAAAGTCAAAGGAAGTATTATTTCCATTTTGTAACTTAATTTGTTACTTTTGCAGTACCTACTATGTACTAAGCACTACTGACACAACAATTAAGACTTAAGAATTTAGGTAAAGAGTGAAAAACAAACTAATTCGTAAATAACTGCAATGTACGTTATTAAAAACGAGCACAGTGAAACAATCAATTAACGAGGAACCAAGGTACAGAATTAAGTGACTTCCTTAAGGACAAATGCTTAATAATTACTAGAATAGGAGCTCAACCCTAGTCTTTTGACAGTAAATCAGAGTATCTTTAACCCACACAGCCTCAGTATGTCAGAGTACTACAATACAGTATGTATTTTTTAGTAAAGAACAACCATCTTTCAGAATATATTAACTGAATTCCATGCTAATTTCAAGTACTCTGCACTGTCAGTAATTTTGCCTGGTCAAATGGTGGGTAGGCCTTCTTTTGTAAACCAGTGTATGGTCAAGTCATCATAATGAATAAAGGAAGCACAATGCTTTCCAAAGTAGTGTACAATGTGATAGAAGCAACTCTTGTGATAATTCTAATTAGGCTCTAACACTTATGCTCTTTGCATGATAGTTTTTAGCACAGAAGTGCTACACAAAGTTTTTAAACTATTTCACTGTAGTTGAAATAGGAAGCACCAATATCTACAAACATTACCGTGTGTCTTTTCTAAATCATTTGGCATCAAAGGAACTGAGAATTGGCAGTAAAGCTCTACTCATATAAGTAATTCCCAAGCTGTTGAAAGACACAGAGTTACAACTTTTTTTCCTTGAACAACTTCAATCGGGAGAAAAACCAAGACTTCTCTGCTACACTTTTTCTACAAGAAACAATGTTTCTTGCTTTTTGAAAATTAAAGTAGCTTAAGTTTGGGGGATAATAAAAGGGACCTCAGGCCGAATATATATTTAACCCTAAAATTCCTTTATCTCATGTTTTTAGTTTTGCATAACTGTAAGACCACGGCATGTAAGTCTACAATTATGTTCTCATCAGTGCTGAAATACAGCAAACCGATATGAAACGTAAGAAACTCAATAGCATGTTTTAGTTTCAAGGAGTGACTCGTTCCACAGAAATGCACAACTCGAGCAATAAGGCAATATGAGCTTCAATTTTTAAAAATAAATTATCAGATGAATAAACTACTCGTGAATCCTTTATAACCCAGCTCTTGACAACACTGTGACCCATCCCACTGGTCCCTGGAAGTATCTGGTCTAGTTTCCACCGAGAGGGAATATTTTCTGGAGTAGAAATAAAAAAAAGGAATAGACTTCTCAGGCCCGGAAAGAGCAAAGTGCTGTGTCCTGAGGTGTGGGTGTCACTGGGATCTCCCGAGGCCACCTCACCTCAAGGCACCCTCGGTTTAAGCATACTGAAGAGGCCATACAGTCACTTGGCCCGTTTTTCTTCACCGGGTTCCTCCGCTCGTACAAAGATACCTACGACAAGGGAAGACCGACAAGGAAGACCGACAAGGAGCTGGCGGGTGGTAGCGGTGGTGTCCAAACATTTTTCACGCAGGGGCCTACTCTCTCTCGACCGCCCTTGTCACTGGACACAACCAAAGTCAGTCCTTTGAGGAACCAATCTAGGGAACTAGTCACCTGAGGTATGTGTGTGGATCCCGCAGTGGGGCCCCTCGTCGCCCTCTTTAATCGAAGAGATCGGACTTGATACACCCGCAACAGCCGCCGAGCCTCTTCAGCGTGCGCTTCGCTCAACCCCACTGCGCATGCGGAACCAGCTCGCACCACGCAAGCGCCGACAGAACAGAGGCCCTCTTCGTCACTGACCATAGAGTCCAGGTCCTCCAAGAACAAGGAAGAATGTGGATTACAGGAGAACCTGAAAAGTACGTTTTTCTCGCTAGCTTTAGTTTTCGGTAGATAATCTTCAAGGCGTAGGGAAGTGGTAGGACTCTGATTCCTTGTTCCTGAAGAATAAATGCTCGCGCAAAGTTTCGGTCAACCATGAGGTGGCGCTGTGACGAACGACAACCAGTGGAGGAAGAGAGCATGTGTTCTTTCCTGGTTTTGCGCCCCCGCGCTTTCAGAGACTTGCGCAGCCGCGTGGGAGCTGGAGTGGGAGGGGTTAGGAAGCGAGCCGGAATTGAGGAGCCGTTTCATGGTGCGCGCGCCTGAACATCCGGGCATCGCCTTCTTCAAGTCCTTCTCCTCCTCCCACGTTTACCCCGCCCCCCTCTCCACCCCACGTACCAGCAGGAAGCGGAACTGAAGAGTGCTTGTCCTCTTAGCAACGCGAGGAGGGGTCAAGTGACACCACCAGCTGACTGCCGTAGAGGAAGGCACGGTGGCTGGGTCTGTTGTAACCACGATTGCCCGGCCGGGGACCCGAGCCGAACAGTCATCGTCAGAATGTCGGGCAAAGACCGAATTGAAATCTTTCCCTCGCGAATGTAAGTAAGAGAATGCGCTTGGCTGGAGCCTTGGGCCAGCAGCGAAGTTCCTGGTTTTCTAGACGTTTCCTGAGCCTCCCAGTCTCTTTTCGTGAATCCAGAGCGAGGCTCCCTGGCTCCCTCACACATTCCTCTTCGTGAACCAGACTAACATGAGCGATCTTAGCCCATAGAAACAGGCACCCGCCTGCTAGCTTTTGTGGAGGTCCAGTCCACACTCCCGTGTTGAACGGGGAACTGGATTCATATAACTATAAATCGTCGCCACTCCTGCCCTAACAGCCCAGTTTAGCGAAGAGATGGACAAGCTAACGAGGTTTGAGAAAAGGATTGAGAAGGGAAGTTGACTGCAGTGGGAAGCATATAGAAGAGACTTCAAATACACACTCGGGGTTGAATCGAAAAGCTCTAGCGTGGACGTCAGATTCAGTTTTGGATCCCCTTACTCATTTTCCAAGACCCCATGAAATGTCACCTGCAGTGGGAAGATACCCCTGAGTTTCTCACACGCTCCTTTTTGCTCTATCGCCGTTGCACCTTGTTCAGATCTCTGTTCATGTCACCCATCACATTGTAAAGTGGCTAGTATTTGTTTACATATCTTTCCCACTGACTGTAATCTCTCTTCACGATGAGAGTGTCTTAATTATTAATCCACAGACAGTCCATAAAAGAATGTTCCTTGAATGAACCCTTGCTTTGGAATCTGCTCAGCTGTGGGCTGCCTTTCTCTTTTGGCCTGAATTCTTTGGCAGGAGAAATAGCATATCGTCCTAGGTGTTTGGCTAGTCTGTAAAGAAAATTTTGAGGTTTTCTGAAATGTACCTAACAATGTGTGGAAAGTAAAGATTATTCTTATTTGCCCTCTCCCCCCACCTCTCCTTTTCCTCTTCTTTTTTTTTTCAATGAGGAGCAGAAAATCAGTTTTGGCTCTGACATTTAGATCTTTTGATTGTGGTCCAGCCTCTTTGGGAGTATTCTGTTGTTTTTCTCCATCCTGACCTTTTTCTCAGAATCCAAGGACTCTTAAAATAAAAGAGTTATATTCAAACCCCAAACCTAGATTTCTGCTTCTGCCTGCGTGGCTACAGCTCTTCATGAAATGAAGTTTTTTTGTTTGTTTGTTTTTTGTTTTTTGGCTTTTTGTTTATTTTTTTACTTTCACCTACTGACTTTCTAATAGCTGTATGTATTAGGTAGGAATCAAGTCAGTTGTGGAGAAAGACAGTGCCTGCGAAATAGATAAGGACTGATCCTTGGGGTAGTGAGAACTGCAGAATTTCCAGCATTCAGTGACTGACACGTTCCAAACCTCTGCACTGGGAGGCAGTGAAACTCTATAACATAGCTTCTAGCGTCTTAAGGCTGTGTTTCTAGGATGACCCCAGCCCCCATTAAAATGTCTAAGAAAGCTCAGGGCTGCCAGGAGAATTTACTGTTGTAGGTAACACCTGACGCCTGCCCTCCCTTTCATAGGGCATTCACTGAAAACGGCCTACAATGATGAATTCTTCATTTTTTCTTTGTATATGTATATGGCTCTCCTATAACTTAGAAATATCTTTCTCTAGGACTTAAAAAGCATTTCTTTGAAATGTAATCATCAGGAAAGGTAGGGCCTTTTTATTTCCCAGTCTCTGTGGGCTAACTTCCATACTGGCCAGCTGGCAGACACAACTGGCTTAATTGTATTTCCACTGACCAACCCTTTGTAATTTTTCACTTCTCTGACTCTCCCTGAGAATCCTCTTACTCCTCTCCCTCATTCTTCCTTTAAAATGCCCAATCACCTCTGCACAAATCGAATGGAGCTCAGCTCTTTCCCCTACTGCCAGTGGTTACTGCATAAAATCTGTTTTCACTGCTTTAACTGTTTGGCTGTGTTTATCTTATAGTAGAATGTTAACATTTTTTTTGTTTTTACTTTAAGACTAAGAGGTGAAAATAAACTTCTTCAGCCTTAGATAAGAAAAATGATAAGTTGTGAAGGTAGAAATTGCTATTTGAGAGCACTCAGCTTGCTGTTTGAAAGGAGTATCAGGTACAGGAAGTAACTGCTTCTCTAAATGTTTTCCCCAAGCCTTAGTCTAATAGCAGGTACTTTGTCATGTAGTCAGATGTCTTTGATTCAGCTGGAAACAAAGCCGTCATCTTAGCTGAAGGTCACTTTTCAGTAGGGCCAAGCAGCTCTGAAACTTGTAAAAGAACAGATAGTTTAAGAGTTAAGCTAAAAAATACACTCGTGACTTTTGTTTCCGACAGTTCTAGCTTATAGTGTTATCCTGTGAAATGGTGGGGTGGATACCCATCTAGGTACCAGAAAGAGCAAAACAAGTTTAGGGTGGAAGCAAAAGAGGCATGAAGGATTTTAAGTCAACAAAAGTCAGTCAAATCCAGGATATACTTTCAAGGGCTATGAACCCTTGGGCAAGTCACTCTTCAAGTCTCAAGAATGAAAATTTGTCTGTTTCACAGAGGTGCTATTACCTAGGAAGAAATTAAAATTAGCATGGTAAATCTAGTTTTATAAACCAATTCTCCTTTTTACTAATCTGTAGTACTAGGATTTGACTTAAATTTGATCCAACTCTGAGCTCAGATTCTGGTGGTGTCAACAATACAGTATGTTTAAATGTACACATTGGGTGGCTAGCTCCTGCTTAGGCCGGAAACTGAACCAGCTTTATTCCCATGAGTCCTGTCAGTGCGAACTCAGCCACTGATAGTTAGAGTGAGAACTGTTTATCTGATGCTATTCATAATCTATAGGGGAGGCAGTTGGCTTGTGGTTGGCATTTCTGATGGGAAAAGATTGAAATAAGGAGATAAGGAGACTTTAGCTGCTTGTCACTCCTTAGGAGTCTTAACTTCTATGTCATTTGTAAGTTATCTAAAGTCATTTGTTACCAAATTGTTACATTCATTTGTTATATAGTCATTTACTAATTAATAAAATGATTGATAGAAGGGTCTTGATATCAAAAATATTAAAATGCTACACTTTTTAAAATAACATTTATGTAAGCCATGAAGAGTATTATTAAAGTTATCTTATACGTGTTCAGCAATCATAAACAGTTCAACTATATAGAAAAAGCCAAAGTATAATTATTATGCTAATACCATTAGCAGACAGATAAAGACAGACAAAATGAATTCTGAGTTAATATCAGTGCTTAGGTATACAGGCCTTGTCGCTGTCTTGGGATGATAGCTGTGGTGTTGGCAGCTTCTTGTCCTTGAGGAGTTTTTTGATTTCTGTAGACAGGAGTAAATGTCCATTCACAGTTAGGCGCCTCTTAAGGTCCCTTCCCATGAGGTTGGGGAGAGTCTTATTTGATGTGCTTTCCAATAAACAAAATCTCCAAGTGTTTAATACCACACTTTTATAGAAAAGATAATAAATGGTTGTGGAATAAAATGCAGAAGGTACAAAAGAATGTAGTAGTAAAAAGTAAATCTATTTTTTTCAGTCAGCCTCATTTCTCACAGGACTTACCACTTTCTATGAATTCTTTCTAGAAGAATTCTCTGTCTCGATGTAAGTAAGCACATTTATCCCTTACTTGGCATAGCTAAGACAGTACAATATAGAGAACACATGTACATCTACCCTCTTCTTTTTTTCTGGCTGCATATCATTTCATTGTATAATGAACCATGATTTGTGGAACATTTAACTTGTTTCCACCCTTTTTTATTACAAATAAGGCGGGAGTACACATCCTTCACCTTGTACATGTTTTTGCATACATGCGAGAGTAAATCTATAGGATAAATATCTCAATGTGAAATTGTTAGTCTTGAAGGTAAGTGCATTTCAGATTTTGATGTATATTAGTGGGCAGATTTTTCTTAAAACCTTACTACGCCTCTAATGGAAACATAGATATTGTTTTAACTTACAGATCAAATAAGAATTTAAACTATGCTGGCATCATAAAGTAGTGCTACTTATAAATTTTATTATGATTTAATAAATATTTATTCCAGATTCTGATTAAAAAATTATTTCTGATTTAAATAAATAAACTTCTCGTTTATGGAACACTGAGGGTAGAAGTCCACGGTATTGAGAAACCAGTTAGACTTGTCAGGTACAAAGGCTATATGTTACTCTCATGACATTGAAAAATAAAGCGTAATTTTAACATTGTATTGGAGAGATATTTTTCTTTTAAACAATGAGAATAAATGTCTTTAACTTTGTTTATATAGGGCACAGACCATCATGAAGGCTCGATTAAAAGGAGCACAGACAGGTCGAAACCTCTTGAAGAAAAAATCTGATGCCTTAACGCTTCGATTTCGGCAGATCCTAAAGAAGATCATAGAGGTAGAATGAACTTTGCTTAGAACAGTATTTATTTTAGAAACCTCTAAGGATAATCTAGCATGGCTGTTGACATTTTAATTTTTCTTTATTTTAATTAATTCTTTCTTTCAAAAGTAAAAATACCATTATAAAGTAATGCATTTCACATAGTTCATTTAATAAAATCCAGACTCCTTACTCTTGCCCGCTGGCCCCATGCGATCTAATGTGGCCCCTGCCTGCCGCTCTGACCTCATTTGGCTCGTTCTTCCTAACATCCTCCTCCAGGGCCTTTGCATTCGCTGTTCCTTCTGCCCCAAATGCTCTTTCCCCCAAAACTTCTCATGAATTGGCTCCTCTGCCATTCTGGTCTCTTTAGAGGCCATCCCTGATCTCCCAGTGTGAAGTGCCCACCATGTTTACTGCTGTCACATTTTATTGTTTATCATAGCATGTACTATTGCATGATAGTTTCTTGTTTGCTTACTCCCCCTAGAGAATATAAGTTCCGTGAGAGGGAGAACTTTGTCTTCTCAGCACTGTATTTCCTGTGCCTAGGACAGTGCTGGCACATAGTACATTTTAATTCAATGGTTTTTGGATAAATGATGTGTGAATACAGAAGTATATGAAAAAAAGTGAAGGTTCTTTCCCACATCCCCCTTCCCCCAGCCCCAACTGTCCTCTCATTTCTCAAAGGAGTTCTCTGTGACACTTTTGTTTATAGCCTTTCAGTCTTCTCTTTTCTCTTTTCTTTTCTTTGCTTTTGTTTTGTTTTGTTTTCTTTTCCTCCTTCTCTTTCTCTTTCTCTTTTACTTTCTCTTCTCTTTTTCCTTTCTTGTAGCATATACTGAAAGTATTGCTTTTGTAAAGCATGTAGCAAGAGTATCATGTAGCTATATGTGTCCACACACAGCTGTTTTTAATAATAGACTTACAA
>NW_006438074.1:5094888-5096612 GCF_000325575.1 Pteropus alecto | reverse complement strand
CAGTTTTTGTCCCACTCCCTCTTCCCCCATCCCATGGCAGAATATGGACAGTTTTCTACATCAACACATTTAGATCTGTCTTTTTTTTTGTAATAGTTGAATGGTACTTCATTGCATGGGTAATAGAATTTAACCATTTCTCTCTTGATGGATGTGTAGGTTTTTTGTTTTTTTTTTTTACCATTTTGTTTGGGAGGGTACTCTGGAATCCTTTTTTGTGTATGCTAGCATCTCTGGAAGAGAATTTTAGAATCTCAAGGATGTATTCATTTAGGTATTTGATAGATAACTGCCAAATTGCCCCCCAAATTGTTACACTAGTTTACATATAACAATTAGTGAGAGGACCTATTAAATTCTTCTTAATTGAGTATTAATCTTTTTTTATTTGTTGCCAAGCTATTGAGCTAAAATTGGTTTCTTATTTTAATTTGCACTATTTTTGATTATTTGGGAGGTTGAGCATCTTTTTATGTTTACTGGTAATTTGATTTTCTTGGTAAATTATTTTTTTTTTGTAGAAATTATTTTTTTTGTAGAAGTTCTTTAGTATGTAAAATGCTAAACATTTTCAAGTCTTCCTTTTATATTTTAACTTTTGAAAAATTGATAATTTTTATTTGGTGAAATGTGCTAGTCTTATCTATCATATAGCTTTTGCGTTGCTTATAATGCTTAGAAAGGCCTAAAAAGATTAGGAAAATATTCTACTATATGTTCTTATTTTATGGTTTTTTGAAAAACTTTTAATACTTTCTGGATATTTTGGGGAGGGGGTGATGTGAATAAGTAAGGATTTAGCTTTATTATTTTGTAAATAAATGGCTAGTTAAATGGCCTCTTTACATTACTAAATTCTCATATAGACCTGAGCTGTTATTCCATTTCATTGACTTAACTGTCCCAGTACCAGATTTATTTCCTTAGGATAGCTGTACATTTTTAATATTTGGTAAGGTAATTCTCTACCCACCTGTCCCAGTGTTTCTTCTCTTTCAAAAAATTATTGGATATTCTCAAAACATTAAATATTTGAGGATTTATTTCAGAATCACTATTCCATTTGGATTTTGACTGTACTGCAGTGAATTTAGGAGATTAATTTGAGCAAATCATCATGGACCCATTCAGCAATAATAGAAGTCCTGCGGTAAAGATTTAGCTTTCTATTTCTTAATGTCTTTATTTTGATGTTTTAATTATACAACTCGTGGTTTTACATTGTTAGTGACCATATCCAAAATTGTTCAAGCAAAATTGGAAAGTTTTATTTTATCCTTATCAAATCAATATTTACATACACATCTGACATAAAATGCTGATGGGTATTAAAGGAACACAATTATGACATGACTTTTCTTTGTAAAAAACTTGGTTGAATCAGCTGTTGGTTTACGCTTTTCCAGACTAAACTGTTGATGGGCGAAGTGATGAGAGAAGCTGCCTTTTCACTTGCTGAGGCCAAGTTCACAGCAGGAGACTTCAGGTAAGAAGACTTAATGGGGTGTTTTGAAAAAAATCAAAGTGCTTTCAAGTTCATAATTTTATTTAAAAGCCATTTTAAATTAAAAAGCACACGCTTTAAAGACAATTGATACACTAGTAATAATTAGAACACTTAGCCCCATCTCCTTAATACCACTGCCTTTATTACTGCCCACATGTATCTGCTACATAGTCACAGGCACAGGATACTTAACATTTTATAGTTCATTTTCATTTAA
>NW_006438074.1:5050913-5094863 GCF_000325575.1 Pteropus alecto | reverse complement strand
CCCTAGATGATGTGCCATAATTTATTAACCTTTTCTCCTAATGGTGGACCTTTAGTGACTTTAGACTTTTGAAATATTAGAAAAGGTGCCATGAACATCATGCATATAGCTTTTGAAGTAGTAGACTTTAATTTTTGCCAATATTGGTTAGGATAACAACTTGCATTGACTTTTCCAGCACAGGGAGGGAATCAGTAGTGTGTAAGTGGTGCATGAATTTGTTTTAGGGTAGTTATGGGGAAAACATTTTATTTTATGATAATAGGTGGGGTGTCAGACAAAGCCATATGGAAGGAAGTTAGGTAGGTTCCAGGATAAAGGAATTGAATGCCTGCTTAGCTAAACCTAGAAGGTTTGAACAGCAAGCCTAGAAGGAAAGAAAATTTCCTCTAAATTACATTAGCAGAAGAAAAATCCCTAAAGTCACACCTGTGCACTACATGTCTGACTGAAAACTCATGCAGTCCACGTATTTTAGAATCATTCTTTGTTGTTTTCTTATGGCCAGTGTTTTGAAATTCGTTTATTCTTTGCTCTCTGAGGCCCTCTTCTGGAAGCAGATATTTTTTCTTTTCTGGAAAAAGACAGTTTTCAGAACATACTTAATTGTGACATCTCTTATTGAAATTACCGGATGGGTCTCTGTAGGTTTATTCCTCACTCTGAGAACTAAATCAAGGCCTTGTTTCCCTCCTGCAGCACCACAGTTATCCAGAATGTAAATAAAGCTCAAGTGAAGATTCGAGCGAAGAAAGATAACGTGGCAGGTAACTTTTCAATCCTTCAGAACGCTTGCAGGAGAAAAGGTGACATTTTATAATTAACCTGTTTTTACAGCAAGGTCTTGATATCCCAGTTAATCTTTTCTACTTAGAACAAGTCGATTGGCTTTACATGTTAAACTCATTATAACTGGTTGTTGCCCCGACTTGTTCAATGGATATAAAGTTATGGTCATACAAGATAAATACATTCTAGAAAGATGCTGCACGGTATGGTGCCGATAGAATAATATGGTGTTGTGCACTTAAAAACTTACGAGTGTAGATCTCATGTGTAAGTGATCTTAACACATACAGAGGAAAACTGACATGTTTTTGAGGTGATGGATATGTTTATCACCTGGATTTTGGTGTTGGTATCATGAGTATTTGCATATGCATAAATTCATCAAAATGCAAGCATTAAATATGTACTATCTTTTATACATTAAGTATACCTCAAAGCGGAAAGAAAAAAGCCCACCATAACAACCGGATCCCTCATTACTCAGGATCATTTGATTTTTGAATAGGAATAAACATGTAAGAAGACAGGTCCCTAAATTCATTCTTTGAAACCAGTTACACTTATAGACAATCTCTTGCCTTTTTCTATGTTTAACAGGTGTTACTTTGCCAGTATTTGAACATTATCATGAAGGAACTGACAGTAAGTGTAAAACTTTTTATGTTAGTGTATGTCTCTGGGATCTCCCGATTCCTCTTTAAATGAACCTCATTCTGGAACATGGTGCTAGATAGTTCAGTGGTTCCAGCATTAGAGCCTTATCTGATACAGTCAGGACAAATTAATCAGTTAAACAAAAAGTGTGTCATTAAACACTGGACATGTCTTAAAACATTTTAATTCAGCCTAACTTTATGTATAAATGCATAGTCATTTACTGTTTTAAAAATACAAGGTCATGGCCTTTGAGTATGAATCCACCGATTAGAATTACATGTTGTCTTTCTGCATAAACCACACCCATAATGCATTGTTTATAATTTCCAGTTTGGGTCTCTCTAAAGTAGAATAAGATCTTAGATACTGTGATGCAATTGAATGTAGAATCTTCCTACATTTTTATAGCTCAGTCTCAAGTTTTTAATTGTTTAACCTTTTCCTAATTTAACACCATTTTTGGGGTATTAACTCATTTCTATTGAGCCTTTTCAAAGTAATCAACTTTTTTTCCCCTTAAAACAAAAGTATTTTTTTCCTTAAAACAAAAAAAGTATTCTTTTTTTTGGGCGACCATCTTTCATTGGTTCACATAAAATACTTAGTGCAATTCAAAGAAGTAGAGCGTTCTAGAGAGTCACCTGTTAATAGGGTGCATCACTATTCCGGGGCATCAAACAGTATGGTCTGCAAAGGGGATGGGGTACATAGATTAATCCAGCAACCTGGTGAAGTGAGGGTTGGTTTAAAACTTCTGCACAGTCAGAATAGTATCCTCATGGAAGACTATTCAGCAGCATGCCCTACAGTGTTGGGGGAGTGAGATGGGCACTTCCCGTTTGATTTAACAGCGATAGTGTGTTTGTTTTTCCATTTTGCTGCTGTTCTGACATCTTTTGGGGGATTTTATGGGGAGGGTTGTTACTCTGTAATTACAAATGTTGTCTGACTGGTTCTTTCAGGTTATGAACTGACCGGTTTAGCCAGAGGTGGGGAACAATTGGCTAAATTAAAGAGGAATTATGCCAAAGCAGTGGAACTACTGGTCGAACTAGCCTCGCTGCAGGTAGGTAGCAGAAGAGCTGGAGGATTCCTGTAGTTTGATTTCTATTATTTGAGTGCAGGAGATTCAGTTCTTGAATCAGAGCATACTGCACTTAGTACTTTAAACTGTTTCCATGACCATATATGAAACAAGCCAAAGATGTTCTGATTTCTGAAATGGTGGCTTCTGCTTTTATTACTAACAAAATTCTTGTACAGTGGTGTAGTTTCACTCAGCAACAGTCAGTAGCAGACTTAAATGCAACTATAACATGGTTTATGCATGAAAACCATATTTTTTCTTTTGTGGACAGTTTATACCTAGGCCATTAGTGCATGATTCTTTCCTTTTCCCATTTTTATAGTTTTAGGTAAGTCTGAAGTAAATAAATTATAATAGCATGGAGATCGTATTTGCTCTGTGGACATATCACAATAATTTTTTTAACGTGTCGAAGAGTAGTAGTCTTGGTTTCCAGATGTTCTCTGCAAGTGCAGACTGAGTGGAGCCAGGTGAACAGGGAGGCTTTTCGCTTACATAATCAGTATGTCCTCTTATTGTAGACTTCCTTCGTTACTTTGGATGAAGCTATTAAGATAACCAACAGGCGTGTAAATGCCATTGAACATGGTGAGTGCAAGCTGCTGTGAGGGTCTTTGTTCATGCACTTGTCCATACCTCTCCTGCTGGGAGTCAGGCACTGACCACGAGATGGGTAAGATACTGCCCACAGTGGGAAGAGCAGTCAGTAGTGCAGTAAAGAGTTATTAAGTGCTTTGATAGAAGGATGTGTATGATTTTGGGAGAGTTACAGAGAAGAGTGGTGAGTTAAAAATTATGGAATATTTTACTCATTTCTGGCTATTAAGGAGTGGAAACACTTTCTGTAGAGCTGTAGTAATTTTAGTTCTTTCTAGTGATTTATCTTTTTGAACACATTAAATATTTAACATTAAACCCTTTCCCTTAGGCCTGATGTCTTGTTCTTGTGCTGTTCTTGATTTCTAAAAATAAGTTTCCCAGGGTGGCTTCGTAGTGTAGTGGTTAGCACGTTTGCTTTACACACAGAAAGTCCTGGGTTCGCACCCCAGGTGAAGCCACAGACCATACCGTGGGTGCGCCAGGCCCCGGGTGCGTGCCCCACTTTCAGAGATCCAGTTCTTAAAGGGAGATGGCAACATCCGTAGGTCAGGGCTGGAAGTGGGGGCGGGGATGGGATTAAAGAGGGGAAAAAATGTTTCCCCATTTGATGCATCTATTTTACAGCTCTTATTTCATTATTTTAAAACTATGCTTAGTGTTGATACGTTTTACTCAAGAAACTCAGTTTTCATTAAAGGAACATTTATTCAATTTTAATGTAAGAAAGCAAAATTTGAATAGCAAATTATTATGCTTGGTCTCTCCCAGTTTTAGAATAAGTTATCTTTTTTTAAAGAACTGAAAACACATTTCCTGACTGCTTGCTAGTGCCAGCCATTGTACATGGAATTGCAAAAGAGTAAATAATAGTTCCAACAAGAGTTCACATTCTAGAAGCAGAATAGGCAGAATCTATGTAAAGTAGAACCTCATAATTGACACAAAACTCAACTTGCTGCATTCTCTCTGCTTCAATGCTCCACTTTTTAACAGCCGATCGACTGTATTTTAAATAACATTTGTGGTTCAATGTTGTATGTTCATTTAAATTCAGTATACTGTGTTGTATATATCATGGTCCAATGTTATCTGTCCATAGAAAAGACACTAGAGGAACTTATATCCAAAGAATTACAATACTTTAGGGTGGTTGGATTATACTTTTTTTTTTTTTTTTCTGTTTTCTACATGAAATGTACATTAATTTTACATTTAGAAAAAATAGTATTACACAAATGAGTACTGGCAATTTGAAAAAAAGAGGAAGCTTTAAGTTCTCATGTGTATATATATTTTTAAACCCTAGTCATCATTCCACGGATTGAACGTACCCTTGCTTATATCATCACAGAGCTGGATGAGCGAGAGCGAGAAGAGTTCTATAGGTTTGTTGTACTTGGCACTTACTGATAATTTTCTGTTTTCTATATTCCAAAGTCTCAAGATTTGCTGAGACTCATTGGCTTATTCTTTAGAATTAATTGGCACATCTTATATTTTATTCTGATAAATAAGAAATAATATTGCCAAAGGCTGTGGAGACAGATCTATGCCAAGTTTTGCACATACCTAAAACATGGCATCTCCAAAAACTTTGGCCCTTCTGAGAAATTATTAATAGACTTGATTATTCTTTAAATTGAAACAGTGATTTCGATTGGGTGTCTCCCACATTTAAAAGAATTAATCAACCACTATGTATTGCATGTTGAGTATGTTCCAGGAGAAGGTATAAAGTACTTGAGGGCATTACATAATGGTATAAACAGTAACATTAGAGAATTAGAATATTTAGAAGTGATGCATGTACATAATTGGTTATGAACATTTAGAACTAGTAGGGACAATAAATACCAAGTAGGGCCAGTTTTCCAGGTTCAGAGAAGTGGGGGACAGGTGAAGGCAGACATATTCAGGGAAGACATGGCCATTTTGGACCTTGGGTAAATGTCTGAGTTTGATTTTTAATGTTAATCATCAAAGGTTATTTAGTTTCTGTCTTTCAGTGATCCAAATGAAATGATCCAAAATTTTAATGTCTGAATGCTCAAAATCTGTTCCATCATCAAGGAATGGATTTCAAGGTTTATTTACCATGGGCTAGGAGCTTTTGAAATCAGTTATTAGCTTGAAATATGTATATACTATACCTCAAATCTTTATTACTGAAATTGAAATAAAAAAATTGTTCTAGTTTGTAGGTCATTATACTTATTATAAAACTAGAAGAAAGGAAACCTGCTTAGTAGTGAAACAGCATTCAAAAATTCTTTTATTTTACAGGTTAAAGAAAATACAGGAGAAGAAAAAGATTCTCAAGGAAAAATCTGAGAAGGACTTGGAGCAACGGAGGGCGGCTGGAGAGGTGATGGAGCCTGCCAATCTTCTAGCTGAAGAGAAGGATGAGGACCTTCTGTTTGAATAATTTTCTCTGCTCTGGTTCTTTCAGAGGTCCTAACATGGCACCATTTTAGTTCACGGTGTATAGGTTTGGTATGTGTGGCTGTTTTTTGGCCTAAGAATTTTACCAGTTGTAAAATTTCCCTGGATGTCCATTTATGGGTTTACCTTTGCAGAATCATAATTCAGCAACCATTTATCACAGACAAGATTATAGAACCTGCCCAGGAACCTGTAGTATTCTGCAAAAGTGTCACCCTATTCTATTTACATCTGTGTTACAAGTGATTGGCTTACCAGGCATATTAGGAAATTCCCTTTAGGAAACAGCAGAGGTATCAGGCCAGCCACCATAGGCCAACTACTGCTGGACTACCCACTCGCATGACTTGGCGCTTGTGTCTGGGATCGCTGCTGCCATCCTTGTGTTACTGTACTTCTCAAGCTTTATGAAAACCTTCACTTATTTTTCTTTGCATGACACATCTCTGTCTCATTTGTCATGGGAGCAGTTTTGCCAGTTTAAATGTGACAATGGTATAAACAGTAAAATGATTAAAGAATGAGTTGTTCTTTTTTTTAAAAAAACATAAAACAAGGAACCAGAACCTGTGTCTGTGCCAATAGGGGTCATTCCTATTCCTGAAAAATAAATCAAAAGGTATTTTGTGTTTCACCCCAAGGTTCCAATGGACTTACTTCTAGTAAAAACTTGAAGAGACAGTGGTCGTTACATGTGTTGAACCCATGAATGGCAGAGGATATAAATACAGCAAGAGAAAGCACTCAGTAGCTTTTATTTGAAATATAATTTTACTTTTTATTTTTACAATACAGTGTGCAGTATGACATCTCAAAATAACAGAGTGCAGATACAAGATAACAGTACAAAGGAGGATTAACAATAAATGTCAGAAAGGTTACCTTTATTAAGGCTTAAATCCCTGGTTCATATTTTCTACACACATTCACAAAATTACATTCAAATTATTCCTTATCAATACTTATTCCTTAGGCCATGAGAAAAGGAAAAGAAATCCAGACATTTTCATAGAAAGCAAATCTGGATTAGTTTACTAGTCTCTTCCATTTGTTCTGACTTAGAAAATTTAGTAAAGGAAGACATTTCCTTATTTGAACTAACATGTGCATTTCATTAGCTATTGGTATCATTCCTATAAGTGGTTAAGACCTCTCCCCAACTAGGGTCTCCAATCAGAACCACAGAGGGACAGGAAATGGAACTGGCCAGAGCGGCTGGACAGCTAGGTATACAGCAAGGCTTTTGTCCTATTTCCTTTCAAGAAAGTCAGCAACAACTTGGTTTTCACTTTGTTTAGGGACTGTGTTGAATATCAGCACATCCATTTTATCTAGAATTGAGAAAAGTTTGGGACATAAACATTTCTGTCTCTTTACCATTGCTGATGAGGAAAGAACTAAGACTTTACTGACCCCCCAAATATCTTTTGTCACCTTAGACTTCCTAAAGTATGTTACAGCCTGGCATGTGCCTTGGTAGGGGATTTGCTTGATGGCACATGGCCCTAGTGTGGCCCAGCAGTCTGCATGCTAGCTCAGAGACTGGCACAATGGAGCCACTTACCGACACTACCTGAGATCTCAGTCTAAGCTAATTCAAACTGCCAACACTTTAGATCTTAGGGTTAAAAATAGTTGTCAGTTATGATACGCAGCTCACAAAACACCACTGTCTAGACTACCTTTCATTCCTGAGAAAGTAAAATGGAAAACTGAAAAATGAAGTCCATACATTCCTTGGTTTTCAATGCTAAAAATCAGTGTGAGCTTTGCATCTTCTGCCATAAGCTTGGAGTGTTTCAGACCTGAAGAGACTACGTGTGGCGTCCCTTCCCTTAACCCAGGAATGTTACCTTCTTCCTAAGGAGCATTATCTTGAAAATTTCCACATAGGACACACTCCACAGCCAACCTCAAGGCCATGCAAATTTGAATAGAAAAAGGCAACTTATATACTATCAACATTTGTTCAAATAAAATTATGTGAAAGATACATGACACCAAGACAAACTACTCATTAAAAATAACTGCTTATGTTAAATTAAGTGACAACTCAATATTATTCCAGTGTTTAGCATGAGAACAGGAAATGCTGTAGCTAAAGTCATAAAAATAAAACCAAGACATTCACATTTGAGGTTGGTTGTCACATGTCATGCCATCCCTAAAGGCTTGAAAAGACCACAAATTAACTCCATGCCAGTATGGAAATCCCATTAGCTTAAACACACGATTTAGCAAGCAGTTGAATTCTGGTGATAAGAGGCAGACCTTGTTAGGATAAAAACCTCATTATATGTCCTTAATGCCCCTTCCGCCATATTCTTTTCCTAAAATATTCAAATGACTTTCAGGTCATCCTTTCTGATCTCAAAGTCAATTGTCATAGTATTTCCCTCAGATATAATTTTATTCCAATGCTGAACAAGTGTTATGAATGACCATTATTAAATATTAGTACATAGTACAGCAGCTATATTCATTACAATTCCAGTTTATTACCTATATATCACTCATCAAATTATACTGTGTTCCTATATAAAAAATGCAAAAACTGTCAAATGTCACATCCTCTCATGTATATAAAAAATTATTTGCATCATGAGAAAGTCAACAGTTTATATAAACATCTGCCATTCATAAAAATGTAACTTACACATTCTATTGTACTATGCAGATCAGAGAAAGGAAGCAAGGTTATCAAATCAGTTACGACAATTTAAGAAAAAAATTCAAAAAGTCATATCTTTAATAAGATCAGCATATGTTGTATGTTTCACTAGATCAGTCTGCTGAGTGTGTAGTAAAGTCTGATCCACAGTTTGAGCTAAAAACTTGGTGATTCTAACGGAATGTTTTTCACGAATTAAAAGACATGCACATGAATTCAAGCCTAACAGAATAGTGCCAGACCAGTGGCACCTTAAAATTTTTTTAGGAAAGTATTTATGATGACTAAACCAGTTTTCTAACCAAATATTGTCTTGCCCAGAAGCAAAGTGCCTACCCCTCCCCCCAAATTCTCATGTAGTCATTTAAGTTAACTTAAATAACATCGATATTTATATAACTGTGAGACAGGGACCGTTGTGTACATACACACTTTCTTTATGGAAATTGCGCAGAAAAGATTTAGGTGAAAACAAGGTTTTTACATGGATAAAATGAAACTGCTCTGTTGAAAGCTTCCATTCAGAATCCCCAAATGAGGCAAGACTGGCTAAAGCCAAAGAAAATAAAGACTGCTGTGCACAAATTGCCTAAGGGGACTTTGTTCTCACTAGTTTGAGATCTAAGATCAGGACCACATTGCCTGTCACCTTAGACTCAGTCTTGCTGAAGTATCAGGGCTACCTTTGTCTGGCACTTTGCCGAATCAAGTCCAATCATGCCACAGAATGGATGCTTCCTTCACCTCAGCCAAGTCGATGGCACCCACTGAGGTTCAGTATCAAGTTTGTTAATTAACCTAAGCAATTCCTGATAGGCTTTATCAAGATCTGAATTCACAATTGCTGTGTCAAAATAGTGGCCGTTGTTCTGTTCCATCTCTCTAGTCTTCTCAATAATTTCTCTCAACTCTTCAGGCTGTAAAAGTAGATAAAAACTGTGAGGTTAACTCCATTCCTTATGAAAATATACGAGTCAGATGGCCAAAGAACAAGAAATAACTTTACATTGCTTTCCTTCTCTCAAAATACTCAACCTCAGGAGCCCCCAACCCTGCCACGCCACAGTGATTTCTTTTGCTCTGGTATCTTCAGGACTCACTTTGGGAATCATTTGGGACTCAATATAACCCATTTTTACTGCGATTTAGGTTTTCATGTATGTCTTATCTCACCCACAAAACTAAAGGCATCAAGCACAGACTTCCACTTGGAATTCCCTACATCCATTCATTCTTAAACATTTTTGGGCATCATAATCTCTTCCAAAAAATAACATCCTCTGTAAAATAACCTTCTGATTGGAGCAAGGGTGGCAGGACCCCAAAGCACCATCTACTCTTGGCTCTTATAAAAAACCTCTGCTCTTTATATCTGTTGCAGAGTTAGGCAGAGTAAATATTAATGGCAAAGCAAAGGATCAATAGAATGGGTATCTTTCTATGAAAACAATGCAAATCAACCCAAGATTTAAGAATTGAATACAGCTGACCCACGAACAATAGAGGTTTGAACTACATGGGTCCATTAATACAGATTTTTTCAATAAATACCTGTAACTGTTTTCTATCCAAGATTGGGAGTCTGTGGATATGGGGGGCTGACTGTATGCACTGATCTATGCCATTTTATACAGGGGGCTTGAGCACTGCAGAAGGGTTCTAGAACCAATCTCCATGGATACAGAGGGTAGTTAAGTTTTGGGGGAGTCTCAAAGTTATATGTGATTTTTAGCTGCATGGGGGTCAGTGCCTCTAAACTCTCGTTGTCCAAGGGGTGACTGTTTTTGTGTTTTTGGGAAATATTCAGCTTATACATTATATTGTTACTCTGTTTTCAATACACAAAGAAGGTCTTTAAGATGCAAAAAGTATCCTAAGAAGAGTTTGAGAAAGATATAGGTAGAGCAGGCTACTTGAAAATATAGGTAGGGTAAGGGAAACAACTGTTTCACATAGACAAGCAGGTGGCAAGACTATGTACAAAACTTATCCAGAACCCTGATTTATCAGATATGTGTGTTCAATAAAGTGAAACTGCCCCCAAATTATACGTCAATGAAGAGAACTAATTAAACTCAAGTCCAAATGTCTCATATATAAAAGTCACATATTAATACTATATTAGACCCACGATACAAAATATATCATTCAACTGGTTGAACTTCTGTAACAGATGGAAATATATTAAACAAATGGCAGCTGTGGCCTGTCCTCAGGCAGTTTCTTGTGTGTTCTCTAATTTTCATTCTGGAATGTTGTGCATCTGGCTATGTTACACAGAATCCTTTGTTCCCTAGCCAGGGGCTCTACTACACTACTAAAATTGAACACACTGACATTCTTGCTGAAACTTATGTCTACTCAAAGCTCAAGATTATTGAAAGAGCATTCCAGAACTCAAAATAGAATATAAACTTTGTAGTGCTAGAGTTGCAATGTAAATGTTAAGCCCCTCATCTTACATTCACATGAATAACCAATTCACCTAGCTTTTCTTTATCAGATTTAAGGCATTATTTCATCTTTTGCCAAAATGGCTATCAGTTATTTTGTTTTAATTTCCTCTTATTTTTCTAATTATAACTCATGACTAAGAAGAAACAAAATATTTTTGCTCAAAAATTTTGGATTGAAAAAAATTAGCCTATAGGGAAAATTGACCATATCGGTTTATACCATTCTTGAGCCCCCATTTTAACAGAACAGAGTCTCAGATTCAGAGTACAATCAGGTAACTGACTGTTTACATTCTCTGTCCTGTGAGGAACACCTAGCTAGCACAGTTTCACTGACTTAAAATTGAGGATTTGTTTTTACTCAACACTTTTATTGCGTAGATGATAAAGCACTACTGGAAATACTAAAAAAGATAACAATATAAGTGGAATTAAAAGACAATCAGATACACCATCCTCTTCCCAACTGCAGAATATACGTCCTTACTGATGTGCATGAAATATGCACTAGAACAGATGCTGAGTCATAAAATAAGGTTCAACAAATTTTGAAAGACTGACATCTTACAGAGTATGTTCTCTGACCACAATGGGACTATAAATCAATAAAATCTTAAAAAAAAAAAAAATCTCCAAATAGGTGGAAATGTCATACTTCTAAATAACCCACAGGTTAAAAAAGAAAATGCCAGGGAATTAGAAAATATTTCTAACAAAATAATAATAAAAAATATAACCTCAAATTTAGTAGGATGCAACTGAGGAACTGCTGAGAGAGACATTTATAGCTTCCTATTAGAAAAGAAAGGTTTAAAAATCATCTAAGTTTTCCTCAGACAGTAGAGCAAGTAAACTAAAGCTGAAGCAATTATAAGGAAAGAATAAAAATAAGATAAGTCAATTAAATAGAAAACAGACCAAAAAAATACAATTAACAAAGACAAATGTCCCCTAAATTCTTTTTCTAAAGTGTTTTGATTACTCCTTTTAATTCATATAAAATTTAAAATCATCTTTTCAACTTGTACAGTAAAACGTGCTGGGATTTTTTTGGGGGCGGGGGGTGGTCAAAGGAAAAAAGTTATTTATGCTTTCACCAAAAAAAAAAAAAAAAAGAGCTATAGAATGTAAAACACCATAAAGTCAGGTGGAACTGCATAAGGAATTTTCACTTCTTTTTCAGAGGAGAAAGGAGTTATATGGAAACTTCTCATTCCCCTCGCCATTCCTTAAGGTCCAAAGTTGAAGGCACGTTATATTGTAGGGTCCATCACAACGTAAGAAAAACCACTTATGCCACTTTTCTTCCAGCCTTAGCAGGATGGAAACACAAGTCCTAAGTGCTATATAAGACTCCATAAAAAAAGAATGAAGTAATTTATAATATAGCAGCCTCTCATCCTAGGCAAGTGAATAGGGTTTCATCACTGGACTCAAAACTTTTGTTTCCTTTTACCAACTTTTCTCTAAACCCAAACATGAATTAACAGGATTTGCATCTATGTGCAATGTAGTCCTTCCTTAAGAGAACACAAAAATACATTTAAAAAAAATCACCTTTTTCCAATCCAAATCATAGATGGAGCTAAAATGTAGAGAAGATATATCGGCATTTCAAGATTGGGAAAAGTGGCCTAGGAAGCAGGACTACCCACTACAGGAGACAACACAGGAATACTTGTGAAATCCTGAGTTCAGAATTTTGTTTTCTTTTCGAGATGAATATAAAAGTGCCTAAAAAAGTATTGGAAAATGTTCTTTCTCACTCCAGCCATCAGAAGCTGTAGACCATGCGGGGGCCAGCCCACCCCCAGCCCAAAGGTCAGGCAAGCTGCAGAGCTCCTCACTCTGCCATCTTTGCTCTGGGATTTTTTTTTTTTTTAAATCAGTAACAGCTTTCTTGATAATATGTTCATTTACAAGTCACCCATTTGAAATGTACAATTCAATAGTTTTTAGTAAAGTCACAGAGTTGGGCAATCAGCATCACAATCAGCTTTAGAACATCTGCATCATCTCTCACCCCAAACCTATACCCATTAACAGCTACTCCTCATTTTCTGCCAACCCCAGTCCTATGCAACCACTAATCTACCACCAATCTACGATAGGTCTCTATAAATTTACCTATCCTGGACATTCTATATAGTGGAATCTTAGAATATACAGTCTTTTGAGATGGCTTCTTTCACTCATAATGTTTTCAAGGTTCATCCATGTGGTGCCATGTATCAGTATTTCACTTCCTTTTATGACTGTTTTTCTTTTTAATGACTTTTTTTCAAGACATATACAATAAAGCTACAGTGATCAAGACAGTGTGATAATTAACATAAATACAGAATAGAGACCAGAAATAATCCACCCCATGCCCCCCACTGCATATTTGGTCAGGTCATTTTTTTATAAAGGTGACAATGGAAGAAAGGATAGTCTTTTTCAAGAAATGATTCTAGAGCAACTCGATATTCATGTATGATTAAAAAACAACACAAAACAAAAAAGCCCCTTTTAGAAAAAAACAGAATAAAACCTTTGTAACCCTGGAGTAAACAAATTCTTTTAGTAGACAAAAATCATTAAACACAAGAAAAATGAAAAAGTGTATTTCATTAAATATTCCTGATCTTCAAAAAATACTATTAAAAAAGATACAAAGACTTTGAGAAAATATTTACATCTAGACTATAAAAAGAATTTTTACAATTCAGTAAGAAAAAACCCAATTAAAAAAAAAAAAAGATTTGAAACATTTTACCAAAAAATATGCCTAAATGATTACATAAAACGATGCTATCATTAGTCATCAGGAAAATGCCAATGAAAACCATAACACCACCACTTCACACCTATTAGAATTAAAAAATTGTTACAAACCAACAACAGCATAAGTTGGTAAAGATATGAAACAAATGGAACCAAAGTGGGAACAAAATAGCAAAGTGTTTTAAAAAGTTTGGCAGTTTTTATATAGTTAAACATACACTTAGCATTTGATCTAGCAATTCAAGAGAAATGAAAACAAATGTCCACCCAAAGACTATGAACGTTTATGGCAGCTTTAGTCACACTAGCTAAAAATTAGAAACAATTCAAATGGTTTTAACTGATGAATGGACAAAATTATGATAATATTAAGATCATGGTATATATCACTTAGCCATAAGAAGGTATGAACTAATGTTAGATACAACATAGATGAATCTCAAAACATTATGCTGATCAAAAGCCAGATGCAGACTTAAACATACTCTATGTTTCTACCTATTAACTTCCAGAACAGACAAATCTGTAGTGACAGAAGGCAGATTAGCGGTTGCCTGGGGAAGAATGAAGGGGTATTAACTTCAAAGGGGCATGAATTTTTTGGAGTGATAAAAATGTTCTAAATCTTGACTGGCATGTTATACAGGTATACATTTTGCCAAAACTCACTTACGCAACTGAAATGCACGCATTTTATTTAGGTAAAGTAACCTCAATAAAGTTAGTATTTTTAAATTAGAAAATCCTAATTAGAAAATCAAGCATAGTATATACTGTAAAACATTTTGGTACTGATTAAGTTCCTACTTTAAAAAAATATGCATATCTAGACCTCACTCAATTTCGGATGGCTAATTCTGAATAAAGTAATTATAAAGTAGGTAAAAAATTCCATGAGATCATTGCCAGAGACCACCAACCAAAAAAAAAGTTGCTTAACATGTTTTTGAATTGTATATATGGCCCTTGGCATGATATTGAATCCTTGAAGAATAACCTAACTTAAAAAAGTATGCATATTAGAAAATAGAAAATTAGGCCCAACATATAGAATAGAGTCTCCTTTGGTCCTTAAGGTGCATCTGTCTCCTTGAACAGCCATGTTACTTATTTACCAAAGCAGTTACGGGGCACCAAGTTTCACACAGTATGAATTTTGTTTTCCTTATCATGTTGTGATCCTCCTAAAGAACAGCTAGCGACCACGTCTCATATTTCTTTTGTATCATCCCAAGTGCAAAAGACAACAGATAATCAACCTGGCTTCACTTAATTATGAACTTAATATTGTGTTGAAAAAGGAGTGAAACACTACTTTAACCAGCTAGTCAACTTAGCCTAAAAATTATGCTCAACATATAGGGTAAGAAAGCCTCTGGTATCTATAGCCTAAGATGTTGAAAAATACTACTTTCACATACATATAGACTGAATAAGAAATGTAAGTAGACCTAGAGTGAAGAAAGGTATCATGGGAGGAAGGAGAGTTGGTGGCTGTGGTGAACAGTCGAGAACCAAAGAAAAGGAGTATTGTTGTGCTTTTAATGACTTTTAAGAAGCTTTCAAGGGAGAGTGTTATTACTTGTTTTTATGCTTTTAAGAGTACAGCAAATGAGATGACATGAGTTATTCCTCTGTTAAATAGAAATATTTTAAAAATCAGCAAAAACCAAGGAAGAATATTTGTTACTTTGACAAAGCAACTCTTGTGAAAGCTTTTATTTCACCTGTTTAAATAAAAACTCAATGCTTTCTAACTAATATATCAGTATATTATCATTTACTGGACAACCATGTTCAGCATCTAAAACAATTTAAAATTTTTTTCCATTTCAGATCAGAGGAGAAGATCAAAGGGAGGAGACAAACAGAACATAAAATTTCAATGAGAAAAAAAGAGGAGAAAAACAAGAGTACTCAGTGTTTGCTACTGCATATGCGGAATATCTGCAGAGAAAAGTGGGTAATCCCTAAGAATCTGGTGAGACTTTGTGTGTGGGGTGTCCCATGATGCCTGTTGGAAATAACATATACTCGTATGGAGAAGATTAAGGAAGTGTTAAGGAACGCCAAAGCTTACCATACATTTGGAGTAACATCAGGGAATGTGTGGGGAACAACATGAGAAGCCACGTTCTTTGGAGAGCTGCCATAGTCTAACCAGAGGCAACACAGCAATTTTTGGGAGAGTGATATGGCAGAGAGAATAATCAGTTTGAAAGCTCAAGCTGATTGTAGCTTTTAAGTATTGTGACGTATGAGGCCATGACTGTTTCATGTTTATTCTCAATGGACTAGTACAATGGTATAGTAACGTTACCTTTGGGTTCTTGCCCTCTTTGGCCAGTAATGCCCGAAGTCTTTCTTGTGAAGGAGGTGCAATGAAAATGATATATGGTTTCAAGTCTGAATTCCGGAGAGTCTTTAATGACTAAAAAGAAATTTTGAATCTTTAAAAAAATGTTCAACATTTAACTACTTTCCAACAATATACTTGAAATATAATAATGTCGTTAAAAACAAAAAACAAAATGAAAAAACATTACTTGTATTTCCAAACATCTTTGTAACAAAAAATTCACAATATTTTAAGATCCTACCTTTCATTCACTGTAAAAATAAACTGTGTACCTATAAAATCACACACCAGACACACACATACACACATACAATACTGGCTTGCTCTTTTTATGTAATGAAATAAAAATGAATGACTCTGAAGGATTACAACTATGTGATGCTATAATACCGTGCTAATAAGATCATATACAGACTATTATATTAAAAATACTAAAAATCCATTTTGGAGAAATTAGAAATGAGCAATCACCTTACCATGTACCAGGGTCTAAATGTAAGCAGAATCAAAGAGAAAAACTTCACGTACATATACGAAAGAAAAAAATCTGGAAAAGCACATCCAAGAAAAAGCAGACTCTGTTTGAATTAGGAGATGGTGGTTTTCATCTTGCCTTTGCCATTGCATGACAGTGTTGTCCCTAAACTGAAGCTCTCTATCAAAATGGGGATTACAGGGACATGCCCTTTTCTATCTAAAAACATTATTAAGACAATATTGCTTAACTTCTCTAAGTTCTTTGGTAAATCTGCTAGCCCAAACAGTATAAAGAACCCTGAAGAAATTTAGTAAAAACATTTATGCTTATCTTAAATATTGTAATTGAAATAGTAGACTAAACTCTTTCGTCTGCTATAAAAAAAAATAAACAAAAGCAAAAAAATTATAACTCCAATTTTAAAAGAGGCATTTTAGGCTCAATTCTCTTTCATATACATCTCTTTAATGACCTTTGCAGTAGATTCCAGTACATTTAAGACAATTTTATGTTGAAGCTATCTAGTTTACAAGTTTTCCACAACAAACACAATCTTAAAAATCCTAAATTTCTAAATTTTACTTTTTAATGAAAATCTAAGAAGCAACTGTTACTGATTTTTCAAGTTTTTGCTTAGTCTGCAAAATAATAAAAACCAATGGAAGTTTCATTATTTAATATAACTATTCACTATGATACCTACTCATACTTGAACTATGGCATTTAAAACCATAAAAATGACCTCTATTCTAATTTTTCTCAGATCAGAATCAGAAAAGGGAAATTCTTTTATAACTTCTAAAATATTTTAAGCCCTGTGAGTACTACAGTTACTGTATTTTCAGCTTCAGAAAATATGTACATATATATATAAGATTATGTATGTATTTTACTCTCTGAGGAAACTGAAAGAGATTTAGCAACCTGTCTGATTTCACATGGGGAACCAGTGGGAAAAAACTGTATGAGAATTTAATTAGGTACTGTAGTTCTTATACCAGAATTTAGTTTCCACTAAAATACTCTGCAGAAGATGCCTTCAAATTCAACACCCTAAACCAAAACAGCTTTACCTGTGCACGAAGACTTAAAAGACATATTTTCCCAGAGTTGATCACTTGCCGTACAGAATCTACGCTGGTTCCATACAAATTTTTCTCAAATTCACCATGTTCAATGAACTTTCCGGCTGCTATGTCTGCCTCGAATGCTTGCCGTGAGACAAAGTGGTAATCTCTACCAGCTACTTCGTGGTCTCGCCTATTCCGAGTTGTATCTAGGCAATCAAAATTAGATAAAAAGAATGGGTATAATTCTGCTAGTCAGAAAAAATTTTATTTTATAACACAGATAATAAAATAATGAATTGGGGAAATTTAAGAGCCCACGTGTTTAACATTGACTGGTTTTATTTCTAGATAGACTGAGAAATGAACAAAAATGTTTTTAGTATTTAATAATAGTTGCATTTAATTATCTTAAGACATTTTATGTTTACACTTTAAATTGCTTCATCTCACATTTAAAACACTACCACTCATCTTTTCTTGAAGTTTATTTCCATTAGATTAGGTACTCTATAATTTTTAAACAGGACTTCTGTGTTCAGAGATTATGTCTAAATTTCTATTTTCTGTGTTGGTTTAAAAAACCATAAGCTGATCCAAATTGACCAGGAAATTGTAAAACCCCAAAGGAAATTCCTATAGAAAGTAATTAGTACCATATTCTTAGGAGAAACTGAAATTTCTCAAGAATGACTATCTTTAGTAACAAATTCTCAAAAAAGGTGGTTAAAACAAAGTTCCTCTTTCCTGACAACATTGTTTTTATGAAACAAATAAAAAATTTCCCCAGACAGTTAGGTTGTAAGGTGATTAATTGAAAAGCACAGGAAAATGAAAAGCACATTCAAACATACGAGGAACTGCAGATGCAAAGCGGTCTTTTTCTTTGTTCATGAGCCTCTGACGCAATTCATTCTGGCCACAGTTCTGTGGACCAATCAAAATGATAGGTCTTTTCCTATTTGCTGGCTGATGATAAAGTGACATTTCCTCATAAGTTAAGATTTCTTCATTGTCATAGTCTTTAGAAAAAAAGAAAAAGTTAAGTCCCTCAGACAAAATTATTGCTATGCAATAAACACATACTTGTAGATCACCTAAAAAATTTGAAAAGCACAATTTATTATTAAAAATGCTTAACTTTCTGGATCAACATGGTATTGAGTGTCTTCCTATGTCATATCCTTGCCAGGACATTATGAAGATAAATCAGGCAATATATTAATCCTTCTAAAAAAGTGTATTGCTTCTCTTGTTTCACACTGTTTAAATGTTTGATATAATGTAACTACACTGATTCTCATATAAAATAGCTAGTTTGCAGCCAATATTTTGACAGAGGGTTATGCACCAGAGGATAAACTAACGAGAATATCTATCATTTTTGTAAAATGGGGATACTAAAACTTAAAGAGGACTGGTTTAAGGATCAGACGAATGTACATGCTGAGCACAATATACCTGATATAGACAAACATTCACAAATGCTATAACTAGTATTATCAGAGAAAGCTGGAATACTTTTCAGTGATCACATAGCTTGATGACAGGTCATATCTGTGCTATTCACACTTCTTGCATTTATGTTTACTTTATTCTGGAATACTAATACGAATACTAACCTGAGGTCATGATTCAAGAAGTATAAGTTATGCTAGGTGGGTAACATTCCTAAAGCCCTTGATCCAGATGAAATCAGAGCTGTCAAGTGGTAAATAAACAAAGGCAGAGAACTAGCAGCCCTGCCATCTTCTCACTCATACTACTTCATCTGATTGGGAAAGAGCATCAGATGTGTAGTCAGACTCTCTCAGCTTTAAGTTCCATGGGAGCAGGGAACCATCTTAGGCTTGCCAGTGCTTAGCACAGAGTAGATTAGAAACTCAAACTGTATCTGTTTAAATTTCAGCTCAACCACATATTAGCTTTAAGAACTTAAGCAGGTCACTCTAATATCTGAACCAGAATTTATTAATCTGTGGTTGCAAGAAATTTATTGTGAGAACTAAATGGATGTAGGTATCTAAGGCATATAGTTACTGCCCCTAAAATAGAAGTTACTGAGTTATTATTAATAAAAATATTATTTATGATGACACCATTATGAACAGAAATGTAATTCCTTCCCTTCCCCGAATGTTTTCCCTCTGAAAAATCTGAGTTCCTTCTTCTAACATGTACAAACTGTGGCAGCATTATGATTTACAGACTTAGTTTATATATATGTAAACTTCAGATTTTCAAGTTTTCTCTAGTATAATTGCTATCAGAGCTGAATCAGCTAATTTTAGTGTGTTTCAAAAGATGAAGAAAAAGAGATATTGATTACTTACCCGAGTATAGAGGAAAGCATTAAAAATTCAATAAATCTTCTTAGTTATATAGTATATCAATTACCATTAAGGATGTTTACTTTGGAAAAAAATTTTTATTAACGGAGATGGAATCTCAGATTTAATTTTACATAACGTTGTATTTTCATCAGTTTAATTTATGCTGCTTAAAAAAATTCAAGGTGTTAAGAGAATAAGCCTTATAATAAGAGATTAAGGATTGCCTTTATTATTTGGTTTGTTTCTAACATGAACAAAAGCAGGAGTAGCAAATTCTAATGCCTATAAGGACCAACCAAGAAGGCACTAAAAGCAATAAATCAGGTTGGGTTTATAAAAAATTAGATGTGGTGGAGACTGTGGAACTAAGAAAGTAGGTGCCCGAAATAAAGGCAACAGCCATCACTCAGGTCCAGCAGACTGTTGCCACTTGGGATATGAGCCAAGTGTTATTAGAACTTATGATTTTAAGAGAAGCTACAACTTAAAAAATTGAATCTTAGCAATAAATTAAAACAAAACAAAAAACTCTTCTTGTACCTGAATCAACCAGCAGCTAGTAGGCTATGCGGAATGGGCTGCCTCAGTGACAGGAGTTATTGTAGACAAATTATTCATTATTTACTTAAAATACAGCTACATTGTTAGAACTTATTAGAAGTATGTATTAATTTCACAAATAGTTTATACAGAAAAGAACTAGAGAAATTTCTATTCAATTTCCTCAAAATTTGAGGAATATTAACACTATATATACTTTTAATTTTTATATTAATTTTTCTCAGAATTCAAAGCACTGCATTACTCATAGGATTCCAAAAGAAAATAATTTCTGCTACATGATTTTCTTAAGAACATTTGTCACATTAAGAGGCAAAACCAGAACCAAAACTCCCTGAAAATATCAGTTTAATTTCTTTCAAGTGTTAGATAGTGGACCTGTTTTAGTTATAAATCCAGCTATCTCTGAGAGTAGAACTTACCATCATTTTTATTGGCATTATATAAAACCTTTTTTCTCTTCTTCTTATTCTTCTTCGCACACCACAGTTTTCCTGTTGAATAATCATAAACATAACTATAAATTTGGTATTTGTTTCCTTGAACAAAGCTATGTTTTTCAACTGAAGAACTCAAATAGCTTTTAATTTAAATTTATAAACATTTATTATATTGTTCATAGAAAATTTTTTTTCAGGGAAGTATTTATAATTTTCCATTAATCTTGCATTATAGACAATCTTTAATACCTAAATCTTGTCCTTTCTTTACAGCTCTAAGATAATATTTTGCCTCCCAGATCACCCTTGCCATGAATACATCTTTTTTTGACAGTTCTAATACATAAACATAAATATAAACATGGAGAACTAAGAAACCTCTCATTAATGTCAAATAAAAGTGTCCAACCTGATTTTTCTGGCTCCTTATCTTCTTCTATGGTTTGTTTCATGGCTTCCCTTTGCTGCTGAAAGCTTTTCCCTTAACAGCAGAAAAGAAAAAGAGTAAAATATTTAAGACAAAAGAAAAGCAGTATTTGTTTTTAAATCAAGGGAAAACACCCAAAGTAACTCTTCATTCATATTTTGTTCTAATTCTTTCTGCCACCTATGAGTGTGTCAGCTATGAGTATAAGCCTCCAAATGTTTAAAGTATTAAGTTTCAATCTCATTCTCAACCAATCCTAGGACATTACTAGAATATACCACCTGTTAGGAAAGATTAATAAACCGGTGTTAGAAAATTTAATAGTTCAATTTTTACAAATCTTTTATTGAACATTTACAATGTGGAAAGTACTATGCTGGATCTTACAATAGTTCTGCTCATTTAGAATTATCTGAAATCAAGCAAATTCATTCCAGGAGTTAAGTTTCCAAAATAATACATGAACATGCATCGTTTTTGATTCCAAGACACCACTCAACATATTCCCTTGCATTTATTATTCCCAACCCCTCCATGTATGTACATGTTTTAATGATTTTTTATTTCCACTTTTAAGCTACCAATGATACAAATATATGAAAAACATTATGTTTTTCCTCTCAGGATTAAGCTTTCAATGTCTGTGAACCTCATCTTCTTTTCAGACATCTACTTAAAATCAAATGTATTTTTTCTGAAGGATACAGTGGTTTTACTCAGAAAATTCTGGATTAGAGTTCTACTTTATATTTAAGTCTTATATCTAATTCTTTCCATTTCAAGCCAGGAATTCTTAAAAATCAATAAGTAATTTCCATCTATACTGGGATAATCTGTAGAACATACTGTATTTCATAAGAGCTTACAAGTAAAAACATTAATATTGAGTTTGACACACATAGGAAGCATTAAAGGAAACTACCAGGTTATCTCTAGAAGCTATACAGATTGCATTCCTAATGAAACAACTATGACTAGAGGGAAAATTTTAAGAGCATTAAAATTAAAAAATAAGTATTTGTCTTTAACGGATTTTTAAAAAATCACAAAATAATTTTAATCATTTACATATTAAAATGTTTAAAAACATTACAGTGTTACACTTCTATGGCACATTTTTATATGTAGACTGTTCCTGAAACAGAAGTGGACATTAATACAAGATAGACATTATGACCTCTTAAAAATCCTTTGAACAGAAAACCATTAACACAAACTAAGGTGGGTCCATTTATTTGTCCTATAAAAAGACTTGCAAATAGTATCTTTCAAATCTCCTTGACTCATCTATATACTTTCAGAAACTCAACATAATAAGTCAATAAACACCAGTTCTAAATATGGGCTAAGGCTGGCATGGTAAGAAGATATCAAATTGATTTTTGGCAGAAGCACTGAGTAGAGAACCATGATGGCTGCTTATAATACCCTAGGATTCTAGAGGAATGTCCTGTAACTGTTACTGTGAAGAACCAAGGGTGTAGCATCACTCTCTAAACTTACTATAAGCAGCTCATTTCTCCTTCCTTGAAATATGACTAAGTATAAACAATATTTGTTTCTAGCTTTTGGGTTTAAAAGCAGATACTTGTGGCTGTGACCTTATTATACACATAAATAAAAAACAAATATTATATTATCATATCATAATTTCACTCTAAAGCCCAACAAATTGGTCACTATTATATTCAAGATACTTAGGCTACAGATATAACATAAAAACCCAATTGCATGAAAAAGTAATTACATCATCTTTTTAAAAAGGCATGAAAAAGTGAGTTTTTCTCTGTGAAGGCTTATGTTATAAATATTCTTTTAACTATGTACTTTCTGCTATCTTGTCCTTACCTGGAACAAGCCCAGCCAGAGGCTGATTATCTTCGTCCCCTTCCCTATAGGCTTGCCACCAATTTGGATCTTCTTGACTGATCACATGAAGTATATCTCCCTTTTGAAAAGACAGACCTAACTCACGACATGGAACGTAAGGGTCATCTGAGGGGTCATAGTCGAAATGAGCTTTTACGTGGATCTAAAAGATAAAAAGGGTAAAATAAAAACAACAATAATAATGAAATGGCAACACAAAATACTTAGCATAAATATAATTAAAATGTTATAATTTTTCATTAGTACAAAGAAAGAGGTTTAGTTAGGTAAACAGTATTTGGGGAACTGTATTTTCTCAGGCTTATGTTTTCTCTAATTAAGTTCATCTCTGTTGATTGCAAACATGTACAAGAGTATGCAAAACACTGTACTCGTTAGCTGCTAACAAACTGAAGTGCTAAGGTGCCTCAAAGGCTTAAGAGAAGCAGAAAGAATGTAATAAAATCCCCCACCTCCTCTCTCAATTCCTGATCTGTGTAAATAATAATTCTGCAACAAGGTATGCTATTTCTAAACTATGACTACCACCAAAGGCAGACTTTAACCTGGCATCTGTCATCTAAGCAGGTGAGTGTCAGTTTCCCTGTGCCTCTATCCCTTCTTGACCACACTGTCAGAGTGAATGTGCCTTAATCTCTTTCAGTGTTTCTTCTAAAGGAATGTGTTTAGGTTCATAAACAATCACACCTCAGTTTAGGTTTATAAACAACCACACCCCAAACTGCTAAAATTTTCTAGATCAAGGTTAAAATCTATACACAGGCTTTGAAATACTACTAGTGGTACAAGTTAAAATTTTTTACTAACAATGTTTGCATATCAGAAAACTGTTATGCTTTTAGCATTAAAGGTCAGAATTCACATAAACCTTATTGAAAGCCAAGTCATTTCCTATGCGATTTCCTCCAATATACCTCTCTAAGATATAACAAAGTATTCTTCCTTCTAAGGAGGAATGAAGGAAGAAATATTCTCTTTAATGTCTCCATTTGTAATTTTTACCCAACTTGGGCAAATGGCATTTCCAAAATCTGTAAAAAGTCAACTTTCATCTAACGAATCCAAATCTCCATGCAATGAATGTTTCTGCCCCATGTAGGTTAAATTTTAGGTTTCGGCTCAATGAGCAATTGATTGACAGCATTAATAATTTTATAATTCTAAGCCCTTTTCTATTCAAGTATTATTTGGCTTTCCTTAAGTCTTTTACCTTCACCATAATTGAGGCCATCTATTATAAACCAGTCTGCCTCAAAAATTGTTTTATAAGACAGTACCTTTTTTCAGCTCCTGAAACACTTAAAAAATAGTCTAATCAATGATGGACTATATGATATTTGATAAAATACTTTCTAAGTGATAAAGATATACACATAATAGAGGGAGATATATAGATCTCTCTCCATTATAAGGCATAATAACCAAGAATTTTCATGAAAGCAACAGCTTTTTTCAGAAATTTTGCATGAGGATGTTATTAGATGAAAAATATTCTTTTAATTTCAGAAAAATACAGTAATTTCAGTAATACAGAAGTTTACTAACTTCTGTAAATAGGAAATGAGGATATCTAAATCCCAATATACAAACGGCAACATTGAGGTAAAGTGATCGATCCATTTAAAAATGTAGAACTTAAATGCTAGTCTGCTTTTTTGAGGTAGCTTTTCATTGATATATTATATAAGTTCAAATAGTACAAAAAACCTAAGTGTAAACCTCAATGAATTTTCACAAATGAAAGACACTTGTGTAGCCAGAACCCAAATCTAGAACCAGAATATCACTAGTGCCTCAGAAGCTCCACCCTCATGTCTCTTTCAGTCGCAACCTTCCTACTCCCTCCAAGGGTAAACAGCATCCTGATTTTTAGAAGCATAGATTAGTTTCCCCTGTACTTTGCTTCATTTAAATGGAATCACATCGTACATACTTTTGGATTAAATATAGTTAAGATACCCCATTCAGTTTGACAGTGTTCCACTGCATTCCAACTACAGTGTCTGAAAGAGCCTTGTTTTTAATATGAAAAGTTTTTATTAAAATCTTGAAAACTTTGTTAAAGCCAAAAATGAATTTTAGAAAGTTATGCAAGGTAGTAGCAATCAAAACAGTTGAGATACTGGGTACAAATATCATACATACAATTTTATAATCTTCGCATGAGATGTCTCAAATGTATAGAATGATCAAAAAAACCTCTCAAGCATCATCTCTGTCAAATCCTTCCTAAACTGTTGCCTTTTTTTTTTTTTTATAATACTTGTAAGCTATTTGCATTTGAGTCCTAATGATGGGAATATGGTAACGGGATAATGATTCATCAGTTTATTTACATCTTTCCTAAGGGATTCGATGGTCCAAAATGATTTTTCTTTGTAATTTTTATTTTGTATTTCTTATTATAGATTTATCTTTAACTTTTAAAATTACTCATGGAAGAGAAAATAGTCAAAGTATATCTTCCTTTATCTTTGGTCTAAACTTTACCCCTAAGGCAGATTGTAAGATTAAGGGCAGCATCAAGAAAAGCCTTTATAGAGTTAGGTAACGGTTATCAAATTCCTCCCCCTAACCTTGAGATTCTTCTTCCCCTGACACCCACCTAAGAAAGAATATCTTTATTATTTGTTCTCTTCCATTTTTACGAGAACTTTGGGTATCTGGGACATGTGATTGATGTTTAATAGTAGGCAGCCGGAAATACAAACTATAGGGTAACAGCAAACTTACTAGAACTGCCCTAACTTGAAAAGGGATGTCCACAAAAATCTCATTGCATCACAAAATCCCAGAAAAAATTAAGATAAAAATTATATAATATAGTTTATACTTCTAACAAAAAAAGTAAATACATCTGACAACAGTGGTTCTCAACTTTTCCTTCTAACCCAGTTATCTTTATAGGCTATGAACATCTGAAACAATCATTTTTAAAAAATCCATAGAATTCCTTTCACAAACGCAAAATACATATAAACTGCACCCCTGACCTGCTCTCCCATAAGAAATATAACTATAGCCCAGATCTCTTCTTAGAATTCCAGACTAATATATTCAATTCTGTGTACTAAGTATCTCCACCCAAATGCCCCTCAGGTACCTCAAACCTATAAAATGGACCTCTTTTTTTTCTCCCCAAATCTGTTCTCCCTCTAGATTTCCCTTTAGTAAGTAGCACCACCATCACCCAGTTGTTCAAGTATCCTTGCTTCCTCCCTTTCTTTTACCTTCCGCATTCATGACAAGGCACTGTCATTTTACTTCCAGAATACAGCCTGATTTATGTTCTCCACTGCTATCATCCAAGTTTAAGTCATCATATTTTGTAATGACTTCAGCAACAGTTTCCTCCTTGCTTCCATTATTGGTTATACTGATCGAATTTCCACACAGCAGCCAGAAGAGTTTTTTTAAATACCAATTAGATGATGTTACTGTATTTGAAATCCAAATTCCCTGCCATGGCCAAAGAGATCTACTTGACTTGGACCTACCTACCTCTTCAGGCTCATCTCGTAGAATTCCCTCCCCATCTTTTCTACTGCCCTACCTTGCTCCATGCCCACAGGCTTTCCAAACACAAAGTTCTTTAGAAATTATACATGCAAGTTAATTAGCAGGCCTCGTTTCCCCTCATCCTACAGGTCTCAGCTACATGTTGCCTTCCCTAGAGGTCTTTCCTGACCATCTTGTATAATTACCCCACCTCTTTTTATTCTCAATGTTCACATTCTGCTTATTTCTATCTATTACTTAACCACAAGCTATATTTTATGTTATGTTCATGATCATAAACCCAGTGCTTATTAGCACAGTGCCTAGTACACAAAAGGGATCCAATAGATATTCTTTGTAAGGAAAAAAGTTATTTGGGACCCCTAAGAGTATATTTCAATTATTAACACCACTGGGCCAGTGGCCGGCTAATCCTATGGTTTGTATCCCTGAGCTGTGATTTAGCATCGTTATATCCTAAGCCTTTACGTTCCCCTTAAAACACTTCTATCCTCCCAACCCAGACGCCACAAGAGACTACAGTCGTGCTCCTAGTCTTATTAGAGCTAGCAGTCTTCTACAGGCAAGAGACCCCAAAGCAGTTTCAAATACTAAAGTCTCATGATATGCTTTTGTTGTACTCAGAATCCAGACTATCACATACATAGCTACTAAGAGGTTAATTCATCTATAGTTAGAATTTTATATCATGGTATTCTAATTATTTTCTTTGGATTGATGATAAGCATTAATGCAGAAACCTAATATTTAGTGGAATGTGGGACATTCATTACCTGTTATATTACACAGAGTTAAGAACACAGGTTCTGGAATAAGCATGGGTTTTAGTCTGACTCAGTCACTTCTCATTAGTGGGCTTTGGTAATTAACTTGACCTTTCTAAGTTCCAGTTTCAATGCCTATTAAATGGAAATAATAAAGGTACCTATAGTTCACAGAGATACTGTGAGGATTAAATGAGATAAAACACATAGAGCGACTAGTACCGCACCTGGCACAGAGTAAGTAATCATAATAGCTAACATTTATCGAACAATCAGTAATTGGAATTTTCTAGTACATATTCCATCCCTAATAAGTAGTGTGATCCTGCTACATTTCAATTTATACCTCTGTCAGATTAGGGTATTGGACTAAATGAAGAAAAGTGCCTTCAGCTCAAATATTCTATTTTCTCCCTCCATATTCTTTCAATTATACTGTGGAATAATCTAAAGTCTTACGCACTTGTCTGGGAACTCCACTTTTATTTATTTATTTTTTTAAGTCAATGTGGAGAAAAGGAAATGGCACAGTTTAAACAATGCATATGTTTCCTCAGATAAATGTGTCAGTCACTTTGGAAGTGAACTACAAAGGTGCCAAGACTCTTGCCCTCCACAAATGATAGAGCAGTCACTGGTTGCTATATGTCATGCAAAAGAAACTTAACAAATAAGGGAGTACTTCTCTTGACACAGTATATTCTTGCCATTTATGATGTTATAATTCAGCAAGTGATTATAACTGGATTTCAGATAACACCTATTTGATTTATTTACCTTAAATACATATTTCTTTTCTAACATTACAAAACATCAGAAAGATACTTTTTGTTGCTCTTACTAGATCCTGACCTGTACCATAATGATGCTCAATAAATTGGTTTTAATTTCTTAAAATCACTAATCCCATAGATAATTATTCTGCATATGCCAACTAAAATTATGACTTCTTATCACTGTTTTCTTTGTGGAAACCTTCAGTGTGAACTTTAATAACAGTAGTTCATTTTAAGCCAGATAGGTTTGATAAAAACTTTGCAAGAGATATTGCAATTGAGAGTTCTTCATAACAGAAGGAGGAAATGAAGGAAAAGAAAAATACTGCACAACACTGTCTCTATTTTGAATAGATCTCTACTCATCAAATGCTGTATTTTAAAAGGATTAAACCTGGAATCTTTACTTTTCCTTCCTCTCTCTCCTTTTCTTTTAAAAGCCATATAAGTAAGGGCATATTCCAGCCCTCTTCTGCTGTGTCTCTTCAGAGTGCAGAGCTACTTTTGAAGTTCAGGGCTTGTTCCCAGGAGATATGTGGAAAAGCACAGTGCACAGAGAATCAGGCTGTCAGAATTCAGAGACGAACTATTTTCCCATTTCTCCTCCTACTAAGAGCTTTATACAGAAAGAAGATTGCAGATGCAACATCAATTTCAATATCCATAAAGAATAAAGGAAAAACATGGAATGATGGCTAAAATATAAAGTATAAATGTAATTAAGGAAAAAATGAAATTGTGCTCCTTCAAACTGTTATGCTTTTATAAAAGTGAATAATAACAGATGTAATACATCAGGCTTTCATGTTAATCCAGCACTTTGAAGTCTGTAATTTTTTAACAGCTTTCTTGAGATATAAAATTCGAATACTATACAAGTCACCTGTACACACAATTGGATGGTTTTTAGTAAATTCAGAGGTGTGCAACCACACACAATTTTAGAACACTTTATCAACCCAAAAAGAAACTCCATACTGATTAGAAGTCCCTCCTATTCCCTGTTAACTCCCCACCCCCATACCTAAAGAACTACAAATCTACTTTCTATCTCTGGATTTACCTATTCTGGACATTTCATATAAATAAACCAACACATGGCCTTTTGTGACTAGCTTCTTTCACTCAGCATAATTTTACCAAGGTTCATCCATGTTAAAATATATTAATCAGTACTTTATTCCTTTTTTATTGCCAAATACTATCCTATTCTATGAATATACCATAATTCATTTTCCATTCATTAGCTGGCAGACATTTTGGTTGTTTCTACTTTCTGGCTATTATAATATGCTGCTATGAACAGTCATGTACAAGTTTTTATGAGGATATATGTTTTCAATTCTCTTGGATATACACTTAGGAGTGAAATTGCTGGGTCATAGGGTAAAAAAGTTTGTCTTTTGATATCACTAGCTGAGTAAATGTTTAACATAAATAGCAATATACACTCTAATACAAGAGCTGTGCATACTTTGTATAAGCACTTTCCCCCCATACTAAGTATATTTAAGTTAAATAAATCCACCTATAATGACAAAAAAAGACAAAGTTCAATGTTAGGAGTCATAAAAATTCTTAAAGTATTTTCTACTTTTTACTTTTCAGAGTTTACTCAATTTGAAATACTGACATTCAAATTTATTTTAAAAAACTACTGAATTTCCTTGTTTTTACATTTCTGATATTCAAACAAACATTCACGTGCAAGTTCTTGTGTGGACATAAGTGTTCTGAGTGTGTTTACATATGTATTTTTAACAATACATACTTATAAAAAATAGAAAGAAAGTAAAAATCATCTAGATGCTCTCACTTGGAAATAACTTGTCAATACTCAGTGCTAGCCTTCTTTCTAAGCATATTCTGTCATCTTAACCAGAAGTCTCTGGATTTAAATTTTTAATTCCTTAATATTTACCCAAATGAACTGAAACATGTCCACACAAAAACCTGCATAGCAATGTTATTTACAACTACTCAAACTTGGAAGCAATCAAGATGTCCTTCAGTAAGTGAGTGGATAAGCTGTTATTCAGACAATGAAATATTCAACGCTATAAAGAAATGAGCTATATCAAGCTATGAAATGACATGGAAGAAACTTAAATGCTTTCACTAATGAAAAAAGCCAATCTGAAATGGTTATCTACTGTAAGATTCTAACTATATGACATTCTGGTAAAGGCAAAACTACAGAGATCAGTAGTTGCCAGGGGTTGGGGGAGGAAGTGATGAGTAGATAGAACGTAGATGATTTTTAGGGCAGTAAAACTATTCTGTACAATACAATGGTGAATATATGTAATTATTCATTTGTCAAAACTCATAGGATATTCAACACCAAAAAAGAATCCTATTGTAAAACTATGAACTTTGGGTAATAATGGAACCATCGATTCATTCATGTAACAAATGTACCATTCTGGTGCAGGATGTTGATAGTGGGGGATATTATGCATGTGTGTGGGCAATGAGGCATGTTAAACTCTAGACTTTCTGCTCCATTTTGCTATGAACCTAAAACTACTCTAAAAATAAAATTTATTTAAAAAAGTAAACAGTAACCATCAGACAATAAATAATGAACAACAACGACAAAATACTTACTACAGTTTCCTTGGTAGGAGGTGGCTTGATCTGTTGACTAGGAATCAGAACAAATGTCAAAGTACCATGCATATCAGACTGTAACAGAGAGATTAGATAGTTTTTAAAATCCATATTTATGAAAATCATTCCATGATTTTATGAGCAATATTCCCTAAAGTGAACTATTCCGGAACTCTTAGGAGACTTAAAAAAAATCAGTAAAGGTGAATCCCATTTCATTAGGAAGCACAAATTATGCCTTTTATGGATTCCATTAGAGTTACCCAGTAATATTGCATTCTGCAATTCTAGTCCACTGGGGAAAGCCATTTAACCCATAAATCTTGGGTTTTTCTCATCTACTCAGTGTTAAGTTAAGGAAGATTCCACAGTGAAGGGTTGGGTGATAACAATGCTATTACAATTCTTAGTTATCTACTCTGACACATTTCAATTTTAATACAGTAAAATTTGAAATAGTAATTGTGACTAGGATTAGAAAAGTGATACAAATATACAAACATTCTCGCTTCCCATTCTATTTTTTAACTGTATACAGTCTTACTGCTAGGTTCACTATTATTTCCCAGTACATCACTAACTGTATCATTCAGATACTTCCAGCATAGATGGTAATCACACTTCTGGCCCTGAGAGAGCAGGGAGCATTGCTTGACCTAGAGATAGCATGCAATAAACCAAAGGCAAAAAACGACCATTGGCACTTTGCTCTACCAAAGCAATGAATGCGGTTGGGAGAAAATAAGGATATAAAGATGCTTTCTAGATTCTTCACAGGCATCAGCCGATAGGAGAGATTCCATCTAACAACTGATGTGAAATCAGTAAGAATATAAATCTGGTTTGTGGATGCATACAAAGTGATCATAAATTGCTCTCAAAAGTTGTCTACAAATGGCTTTCTCATTATACTAGCACTAACAGAACTTTATATGCTGATGGAAATGTTACATATCTACTCTTTAATATAGGAGCCATTAGCTACCTACTGCTGCTCTTGACCACCTGAAAAACAGCTAGCAGAAATGAGAAACTGAATTTATAATTTTACTTAAGTTGAAATAACTAGTACGTGTAGCTAGTGGCTATTATATTTGACAGTATAGATCTACTGAGTACCTGTTATTATCTAAATTGTTAAGAAAACAATGTAGAACAAAAAAAATGAACATAAAAATTATGAGGGTAGTGATTTTGTTTTGTTACTGTTTGCCTAGCAGGTAGCATATAGCAGGCAGTCAATAAATAAGTGTTGAATAAATCACGAGTTATAGTAGTGATTTCAGAGGCAAATAAAATATACCTAGCAGTAATAAAGCTCAAAAAGAAATACCAGTGGTACCCACCCCAAAATAAAACTCTAATAAAAATTGTGAAAACGTTATGTGAAAATTAGATTTGAAATTGTCTAGTACTCTTAACGATTATTTTTAAAATGCTTTAAAAATATTTTTTTCTGGAGTCTAATAACAAAAAAAAAACAGCTTTCAAGAACCTACTAATTCTTCTACCTGTGACAGCTTACCAACAAGTCAAAAACCTCATTGACATCTTTCCCCCGAATTTCAATGCCATTAATCTCCAGAACTTCATCTCCTTCATGTAACAGACCACTTTTCTCTGCAGCACCTCCTTTTACTATCCGACTAATGATGACAGAATCCATTTCATTACGAACTGTAGCACCCTAAAAATAATTAAACATCAATTTTAAAGTAAAAATGCAATTTTTCGGTTCAACATTTCCTCATTTTTAAATTCTTATTTTTTTCTCTTCAACAATACTAGCCTTCAGTTATCTTGTGAAAAAATTTACTTATCCATCTACAGTAATCATGATAATTAGATTTGAAAGCTGACCATTTTCTCCACATTTTCTGCTTCAGAAACATCCCCTTCATTAGAATTCTAAAATCAAGCAGACTTTTGAAGCACACGAGAACCAAAAAATGCACTTGCTTAAAAACAATGTTAAACCTATAATCAAATTTGTTCTCTAAAAGCTAGATACTAGTCAAAATAGTTATACTATATTTAGATGTAATTAGTGAACATGACATAACTATAAATGTCTTTTAAAATTCAATACATGATGAAGGAATGAAGACTAATCTAATTGATTATTCAAATGTTAAATATTACATAGCTGCATTTAGTTCAAATTAAAATGTATTAAACATTAATATTTATTATAAAAATTGGAAGCACAACTGAAATATATATTTGAAAAAATGGAAATATAAGATACAGAAAAAAGCTTAAAAGTAGACAGGGTTTGTAACATTTTTCTCCTAAACTTTTGTCATAACTTTCCCGATTTCTTTTTTCCTAGTAGCCATCAGAAAAAAATGAGTAATATAAACTGCCCATAAAATTTGGTCCCTATTTCATGTACCACAGTATTCAAGATATAATTTGAGACATAAGGATTTAAGAATATGCCCTGAAAATAAAGGGGAAAAAATAAGGCAATAATAGCAGACTAAGAGAAAGTTTTTACTAAAAAGTATAAAACAAATATTAATGTTAAGGAATACATATTTTTAAGTATATGTGAAGTATGCAAATGTGTTTCAAGAGATCAGATTTTCTAACTATGCTTTTTTTTAAAAAAGCTGGAAGAATAATGAAGCAGATTACTTGTCTTTGTTCTCAACAGTTACTTCACAAACTACTATATTTTCATCAAATTATGATGAAACGAACAAATTTTTCTCAGCTGAATAAGGAGTATGAAGAATAACATAAAAGAATTCCAGTAAATAACTACAAAAAAGAAAAACTAGCAGAAACGTAAAGGGGTCTTCAACTATCTGCCTGCCATACAAAAGATCCTTGTGTAGAAAGGATCTCAGATCAGAGATGTGGAACACTTACCAATGGAATATCTCGAGCCTTTTCTATACGAACTATTTTCACAGTTTCTCCTCCATACTGGCCAATGCTTTCATAAACTCTCTCATCTGTAATGGGCTCGAGCTGCATTTCCTGCTCAGCGACCTTATCATGGGCCAGTAAAAGTGCCTATTTCAAAGAAATCCATAGCATTTAAGGCAACGGTATGACTTATTTCTGTAGATTTTAACTTAATCACACACAGTAATCTGATCATTAAACTTTTAAAAGAAATGATATAATTAATTATATATTCAGATGTTTTCAAATTTTCCAGCTGTAGCCCAGATGCAACTCTATATTTTTTATAGCTAATAATATCTAAGAATGTATTAGGTATAACAGGGTATACCCTGGGATGGGTTATGAAAGTCTAAAATGCTTATTACTTCATGAAAACAAAATCAATTTAAAAGTCCAACACCATAGATAAATTTACAAAAGATATAACCAAAAAAAGAGGATTTTTGGTAAAAAATAAGTTGTTTCAAAAATAATGCAGTTAATTTTAAATATGAAAATATATAATCCAACAATAATTATTTTGCAGTAGGAGTTGTAAACAATCAAAACAGTTTAGATAATGTTGGAGTTCTCTTCTAGCCCTAAGAAACTTTGATTCAGAGACTCTGAATATTGGAAAAACCACAAATATAATGCTCTGTCCATTTTCTACCTGAATATGTGGAGCATTCAGCAAAGCAGTTAATTCTTGTCCTTCTTTTTGGTGGATTGGCTTCAAAACAGTTTGTACCTAAGAAACAAAAAGAGATTATTCTTCTCAGGTTGCAGGAAATATCACCAGCATCTATATAGGTATTTCTAATATATTTTAAAATCATAAAAACCACTTATAATGCACTAAAAAGAATAAGGGAAAAAAAGTTATTTTTCTCATAGTTTTCAATCTTGTTATCATGGTTAACAATAGTATTCTATTTAAAACCACTAGATAAGATTTTGGTATTCATACATATGAATGAATTATTTCCTTCTTCAAACTTTCTCCCAACATGCTATAAAATATACCACATAAGGGAAGAAAAACTGTTCTAACAGTTATTTTGCTATTTTATAGTTTTTTAATCATGTTTATGCAACTATATTTTAAATCAGAGATAACACTTTCAAGAGTTACAGACTAACAAGATAAAGTTATATGACGAATAATGGAACCACCACTATACTATAGTGAATTACATTAAAAAACTTCCCAAAGTTGAGTAATTCTTGCATTTCTAGGATAAACTCCACTTGACTATGATGGATTTCTTTAAAGCCTTCCTTTCCTTATCTATAGAATGGCATCTACCACTTAAGGTTCTTAAATGATTCAGGTAATCCATATAAACTGCTTAGCACAGTACCGAGCACATAACAAATTATTACTTAATATATTTCTAGATGTGAGTTATTCATATTTTAAGATTTCTATATTAGTGTTCATAAGTTGTACTGGCCTCTACTTGGTGAGTGGGTTCATGTGCAGTTTTACAAAAGTACTGTCAAGTTTTACTATCTAGGTCATACGATCCTAATACAATGAGTTGGGAAATAGTCTAGATTTATGTGTTAATACAGTTTATTTAACATAAGAATTGTATGTTCCTGAATGTTTTGACAGAACCTGTACAAAATTTATATTTTCTTAGAAAACCACCCACTTGATAGCAACTTCACAGTTAGTAACATAAAGCTGTAATTGTTTTATGTTATAATTTTTAATCTCCTGCATTCGTGTTCTTTTCTTTCCTAATGTTTTTGGTATTTTTTTTTCCATCTAACTTGTCAAAGTTTTCTCTACTTTACTATACTTTCCAAAGAATTAGTTTCTAATGTTAAATCTATTGTTCTTTCCATTTAAATAATTTAATTCCTTTCTTCTGCTTTATTTCCCCTTTCAATTTCTAATCATTTGAGCTGCATGTTCAGTTCATTTATTTTCAATCTTTTTTTTACCATAAATATTTAAAGGTACAAATTTTGCTCTGTAGACTACTTTGCCCCAAAGATTATACTATGTATGTTCTTACTGTCAATACCTCTGATTTTCTTCCCTTTTTTATTTCCAAACTCAATTACCCAAAAGAGTACTTTGCAATAATGCAGATAACAAAACCCACCATTAATGAAAACATATAGAAATTCACATACAGAAATTTTTTACAAAAGTAACTCATGATTAAAATAAGAATCCAGTAATTCTCTAATACTTCTTATGGCTATTTTAAATCATTTTATTAGTAATTCCCCGAACAAACCTGAGAGATAATTTTGGGATTAACTAATTTTACCACATGTGGATCAAAGTAATAACAGTAACAAAACCAGCCTGTCTTCTGGTTTTGGTACCCAGGAAAACAGGTTTCTAATTGTAAAGCTCCATATGTATAAACAGGATGGCATAGCAATTATCTTCTTCAAGAATTCCATTAAAATCTTACTAATAAACAACTGCAGTAATCCAAAACTGTAATTAAATACTTATTTTTTAAAATAGGGCATTTTTCTTTTTAAAATATAGCAAATCTAAGGTAATTTAAAATAGAATTTATAATCTCTGGTCATATACCTTTTGATAGCTGGAGAAAGTAATTCTGAGGGAAAAAGAAAATTTTCAATTAGAAATGTACCAAGGGTGTACAAAATGTACTAAGGTCAACCAATAATTTGTGTATAGACATTGTTTCCTATGTTTTATTTGTAAATCAGTTCTAAATATCTCTGAGATCTTCCCTTAAAAGAAATTAAAAACTGTTATTCATTCCCTTCTCCTATTAATCAAGATGGCACCTATTTTAGTTTCAGCATACATCATCAGCTACTTTCTACAAAGGCCTGAAAATTAAACAGCTATTCCTATATCGTACTGGTTTCTTTCCATTGGCCTATAAAGATGCTCTAATCTCTTACCTTAAAAAGATCTCTCCTGATCTTGTACTCTTTAGCTATACTACTTTCCTTTATTTTCCTCTAAGCGAGGTATTTTACAAAAGGAGATAGGAAAAAAGCCTATGAAAAAAATGCTCAACGCAGAAATGCAAACTAAAATAAGATACCATTGCACATCTGCTAGAATGATAAACAGGAAACAATCCAAATATCCAATAGGTAAGTAGTTAAACAAATTGTGGGATATTCACACAATGGAATACTACACAGCAAGAAGTTATAAACTACAGATACATGCAAAACATGGATGAATTTGAAAAACATTATGCTGAGCAAAATAAGTCAGATACATAAGACTATATATTATCTTATTCCACTTACATGAAATGTCCAGAAAATACAAATTTGTAAAAAAAAATGAGTGGATGCCTCCGGCTTAGGGAGTGGGATGAAGGTGGTTATTGTCTACAAAGGGTCATGAGGGAGCTTTGAGTAGTAATAAATATTTCTATAACTTGATCGTGGTGGCAGATTACACAGGTGTTACATATGTGTCAAAATTTATTGAGCTATACAATAAAATACACTCATTTTGTGTAAGTTATCTCAATAAAGTTGGTTACCAAAGAAAATATGCCCATACCTCAAAAACTACTGAAGATCTTTACATACATATCTTTTACTTTACATTTTGACTCAAATGAGATCATGCTATTCATACTATTTTATAAGAAGTTTATAACTATTTCGGTTTGATACTTATTAAAATATCTTATTTTTCTATGTAACTAAATATCCTTTCCAATTTTATACTTCAATAGAAACATAACCATTGTAGTCCTCTCTGGCTGTCAACTTACAGGATCAAGCCCAAGCTCCTTAGCATTTTTCCCGACCATCTTCCGATTCTTGCCTCTTTGCCAGCCCTATCTCCTGGCATTCGTCATTCCTTAATCATTTTGTCCAGTCATAAACTGCTTGTTGTTCCCTGCATATGCCATGCTGTCTCTCCACGAAGACTGATTATGCTAGCTGTCCCAGCTACCTGAATTGACTTATTCTAAATATTCCTAGATATCAATGCTCATCTTGTAAGTCTGAACACACATGATTTAAAATTGTTAATAGGACTGTATCCCTACCAGACTGAGCTCATTAAATATGGAGCTATATCTTATTTAGCTTTGTATCCAGCTATTGGCAGAATGCCTGGCAAACAGCAGTGTTTGATGAATTCAATAAAAGGAAGAGAGGGCAGGAAGTCATCCCTGATGTCTCCTTTACTTTTATTCTCCAAGTAGAGGCAATGTGTCATATTAATTTTCTATTTAAATATTTCATTTCATGTTCAATTGCTATTCAAAATCTCACATCTGGACAATTACAATAGCCTCCACATTCTATGCCTCCAATCTTGACCTCACACATCTTCCACAATGTATCAGAATAATACTTCAAATTAAAAGCCTATTTATATCAAATTCTTGTTTAAAACCTTTCCATAGCTGTGCAATCACTTATAAACTTCCTACTTTAAACTTTTCTTTAGAGCAATTTTTTGTATTAAATTTGAGACACACATAAACATCTAAAATTTCCTATCCACCATCTAGAGATAGCCTTGTTAATAATTTATTTCTTCCAATATCTCTTATATGCATAGTTGAATAGGATATTTGTTTGTTTGTGTACAAGTTGTATCTATATTTTAATAGGCAACATGCTGAATATCAAATGAATCTGGGTTTTTGTTCTCAAAGTAACTAATTCGACCTATTCAAATTAGAAACAAACTCATATTTTCCCTGTTCCCCTAAAACTTTGTATTCAATTACTTTTTCCTATTTTACTGCACTAGCTAGTAACTCCGGAAAAATGCTGACTACTAGTGGTGAGACTCTGTAGTCTTTGTCTTATTCCAGGGTTAAAAAGCAATGTGTTGGGTCTTTCACATTAGGTAAATGTTCCCTATTGGTTTCTGATATTATTTTTCACCAAGTTAACAGAATGTGCCTGGTTTTCTAAGAATTTTCATCAAGGAAAAGCTACTGAATTTTCTTCCTTCTGAATTTTCTCCTTTCATCTACTCACATTAGTTAATTATTTAAAAACATTTACGAACATGGATCTATCATAAGATAAATTTAAAATGATTAATATGGCTTATCTGGCCTTCACGATCTAGATGCTTCTAGGACCATATCCTATGCCTTACTCATTGTTAAAGAATCGTGCAGGCTTTCTCAGTCACTACTGTCTTTGTACTCTTTGACAATGGAATGGCTTTTCCTCTTTTGGGGGCTTCTTGGTAAATTCCCAATCATCCTTCAAGACTCACCAAATTAAGATTTCTTCTGTTTCTTCTTTTCTCATCACTCACAGAATTGGTACAACTCAACCTGTGCTTGGTACCTTTCTCATACTGCCATCAGAGTACTTCTCATTAGACTGTAATTATTTCATTGTTCTTCCGTAGTGACAGCCTAACTCAACTTTTATAGACTGGTTGATGGACATTTGGGTTGTTTCCAGTTTCTATTATCTGACTATGAACATTTGTGCATAAGCCTCTGTATGGATGTTTTCATTCCACTCAGGTACATACCCAGAAGTAGAATTGCTGGGTCACAGTATATATGGTACATCAGCTTTAGTAGATATTGCCAAACATTTTCAAAAGTGGTAGTACCAAATTCTACTCCAGCAGTAATGTATGAGAGTTTCAGTTGTGCTATAAGTTCACCAACATTTGATATTACCAGTCTTTTTTTTTTTTAAAGTCTCATTCTGGTGCCCATGCAGTGGTATCTCGCTTCGTTTTAATTTGCATTTCTCTATTGGCTAATGATGCTAAACATCTTTTCATACTTACCAGCCATCTGGATTTTCTGTTTTTGTCAAGTATCTGTTAAATTCCTTTGCCCATTCTTTAAAAACTGAGTAGTCTTTTTCTTAGTAATTTGTGAGAGTTCTTTTGGAAGTAAGTTTTTGTCGTATCGACTACACACACATCCCCACATATAGACCTCATTATCTCAAAATCATATAATCAAATACCATTGCCTAGTCTGTTGGCTTGCATTTTTACTGGATAAGCAAAAGTTCATTCAGTGAAACCCAAGTTCTTAATCTTTTTTTGATAAAAATCACTTTAATGACCAAAAAAAGTTTTGTTTATTAATAAATATCCTACACTGTCAAAGATTTAATCTGGATCTCAAAATTTAGTGTTTTTTCATAGGATTCATTACCTATTATATAGTTCGTATTTAACTGATATTTTAAATTATAAAACAAAGAACACTTCTCACTGTTTTAAGATTCTTTCACTGAATTCACTGAGTTAATTTTTTACTTACTCAAATTAAATTTCCACTTAAAAATAATGCAACTGAAGCACTGGCAATTTCTTCTTTTAAATACTGAATATTAAAATAGCTGGAATTATGAAGGCCAAAAAACAGAACATTAGGCAATGGGCACATGAACAGTCTAGTCTTATGTCAGTCACAAAACCTCACCTGGCCTCAGTATTCAGAAATATAAAACAGAAAAGTTGAATTAGATGATTACTAAGGTTTTTCCAGCTGTCAAATAAAGGCAATGCCTGTATTTAATGTTCTGAGTTCTGTTATCAGATTTAACACTCTTCTTTGATGAACTCTGTATATGTATTTTTCTTAAGTGTTATGCACTGTAAGTCTGGGCTTTCACACAATTGTGCATGAACAACTCCATGGGAAGTCATTCACATTGCAGGCCAGTCGAACATGGTGGCCAACTAGGTTTATTATGTTGCACTCATTTTAAGACCAGTCTTGGCCTAAGGTCACTATCACCCACATATCTCACCATCACCAAAGCAATACAATTCTCAAGTATTATTGAAGATATTTAAGGATGTGAAAGCAAACCTTCAGAAAACTTCCTTGATGTGGTACTTCCAAAATTGTGAACCATATCAATATAGTAACGATCCTAAAACTAATATTCAAAATTGATTTTTAAAGTCCTTTACATCCACTTCTTTCCCAAAGCTTTTATTGTTCAAGCCACTTCTAGTTCTTTGCCTCTCTCAATACTAAAACCCCATAAGCTACGTTGCTGCTTTTAACCTTTCTTTACACTTTCTGTTGTCTCTGTCATGTTCTTCAACGGGAGCAGTTTTGATCTCTCTTGCTTATCTCATTTTCTTTTCCATGCATTGTTCTATTCAACAAAACAAAGACCCAGTAGCTAGCTGGACAAACCTTCCTCCTAAAGATAGGGAAGATAATTACAATTACTTATTATGCATTCCTCCCAACCCTATACAATAGAAGTTATGCTCTATTTCTGAATAAGATATTCTGTTATTCCAATCTCTGTAAGGAAAGTAATTTTCAGAAAACCATTCAAATTGTGATAAGTAAAACTATATGGATAACTTTTTAATAAAAATTTTTATTTTACATATTTAATTTTAATAATAAAAGATGAGCACAAAGAATAGGTTTCAACTAGCTTTTTTAAACTCTAGTAGATGGCAAATCTCCTTTCTAGGAAGAGGTCCTTAGGTCACAGTTTCCTATCGTGGGCAACACTAGACTTGGCCACTCTTAACATATGGGATCTTTGCCCACAGTTGACATCTAAATGAAGAAAATATATTCTGTACTAATCTAAAAAGTGCCTCCTAACCTACTGTGCAGTTCTCTAGCTTTGGAGATCCTCCCCTTCGCTCTAGCCCATTCTGTCTTGTGCCTGGGTTAACGACAGATTTACTTGATGGGCTTCCAGAATTATTAGTTTTTATAACATCAAAATAACTTAAAAATCATATAATAATGACAGGATGTCTACCCTAAAAAATAGGAGATGGCTTATTTATATGCTTTTAAAACTTTCAATTTAAAAGATATCTGCAGAACACATTAAACAATGAACATTAACAAGCAGCAGAAACTAGAACTTAAAAGTCAGCAGGTTAACAAGAGGAACTCTCACTACATGTTAAAATTTAATTATTTTGGAGCTTCTACACCGTGTTTATAGAAGAAAAAACTTCAAAATACAGTTACGCACCACCTGACAACAATACCTTCTAAGAAATGCATCACTAGCCGATTTTGTCATGCAAATATTATAGAGAGCACATATACAAATCTGGATGGTATAGGCTATACACCTAGGCTATGTAATAAAGCCTACTGCCCCTAGACTACAAACCTGTACAGCATGTTGCTATACTGAATATCATAGGCAACTGTAACACAATAGTAAGCTTTTATAGTACTGGCAGTGCAGTAGGTTTAGATCAGCATCACCACAAACGTGAGTAATGTATTGCATTAGAACGGTACAATGTCACTAGGCGACGGGTATTTTTCAGCTCCATTACGAACTTATGGGATCACAGTCACGTATGTGGTCTGTCATTGACTGAAACATCGTCATGCTGTGCATGACTGTATCTACAAGTCACAAATCTTAGAAGTTATATATTTATGATAACTGATTATCAAACATAATTTTACTTCATCAGTATTCATTTCTCAGTTTATAATGTATAATGCTTAAAATAAAACTATACCAAAAGCATCAAAAAACTTTCCCCTTTAGTAATTTAGACAAATATTTCTCTTACTATGCAAATATACACATTTTATATACAAAATTCTCTTCTTTCACGAAACTGAATTCTCAATCTGAAATATCTTTTTTTCAGGATAAAAGGTATGTAGCAAATTTTTCCTAACAATAAATTATGTGATCAGTAGTAATTAACTCAAAAAAGACTTATATTCACAGTAGAATTTTCCAATAATACTGCCTTACTATCACTAACAACCGAGATCTTCAGAACACATACCTCTTGAGCAAGCTCTTGTGCGCTGGAGATGAGAGGAAATGGAGGACTGGCTTTGTTCATGTGCACTGTGACAGCATTGTGTATCTTAAACGCATTCTGGAAATCTTTATTTTGTACAAGTTGTAAAAGCAGTGAAATATCCTCCTGGCTCTGAGAATCTACCAAAGTATGTTGGATGTGTTTAAGTGAAGAAAACAAGTCTTCTACTTCTAGTAGGAGAAGGAAAAGGCATCCAAAAATTAATTTTGTCTTAATTCAACATTTAAAATAAAATTTCTGGAACAATTTACATTTTCAAAAAAATGAAACACTGCCTGTATTTTGATGAGTGTCAAATCATCGTCATTTTACTGATTTTAAAGTAAAACGCTAAAAATTATACAACAGAATAGGATAACATTTTCCAAGTGTTTTAATTATAAAACAATTACATACTATAAAAATACAGAAATAAAGACATTTAAAATCATCAACAGTCCCAGCACCTGGAAACAACTTTATTTTAAACATCTTACAGCATTTCCATTTTTCATTTAACAGTCCATTTTAATTGTTTTCCCAAATCACCAAATAGTCTTTAAAAAACATTATAATGGCCCCATGATATTCTATTATATGGCTAAACCATAATTTATAATAACTGTTAAAGGGGAGCTTTCAGGTTGCTTCCAATTGTTTACTACTATGAGCAATAATAAGCACTTCAGCACATAATGATGACTTCTGCATAAAAATTTGTCTAAGATTTTGATGTTTTCTTAAAATAAGTCCTATAAATAGAATATAAAAATAAGATTCTGACATTTTAAAAGTCAAACAGCTTTCCAGAGCAGTTTTACTAATTTACATCCCATTAGCTATATTTTCATCAATAGTCGACATTACCATTTTTTAAATGAACACATGAATCTCATAAAATTATATTGAAAGTTGTGGCATGTGTATGTGTGTGCATGTGTATGTGTGTGCATGCCTGTCAGTGTGCACAAGCAGCACATGTATTTTCTGGGAGATACCCAAAATGGTTAAGAACCACAGGTTGTTTCTCTCCTGCCCCTCAAAACAGGTAGATTTGTTATAAATGATTTTCTAATTTTTCCATTTGTATGTTCATCATATTTGTGGCAGCTTTTATTGTAGAAGTTTTGAAATCTTGTGTGTTAAGGATAATCCACCTTTCCTTTTGTGATTTCCTTCACTGTTTCTATGCTTATAAACTCCTTCCTCTAGATCATGAAATATTTACCTACTTTCTTCAAGCTTTTTGTAGCTTCTATTTCAAAATAAACTTTAATCCATTTAGAATTCATTTTGGTATAGATTTGAAGGGAAATTTTAACTTCATTTCTTTTCTTCTAAGTGGTTAACCAACTGTTCTAACACCATTTGTTGAATAATCCTTCTGTTTCCACTGATCTATAATACTATCGAATTCTTATATACATCAGGGTCTGTTTCTAGTCCATTGGTCTATCAGAATCACAATGTCTTACCATAGTAGCAGTATAGTCTCTGCTCACATTCACATGACAAGTACTTGTTCATTACTTTTTCAAAAGTGTCCTGACTGTTCAAAATAAGTTACAGAATAATTTTTTCATGTCATCTCCCACTCTT
>NW_006438074.1:4966548-5050901 GCF_000325575.1 Pteropus alecto | reverse complement strand
AAAAGAAAAATCTTAATGAGATTCTGACTGAAATTAAACCTGTAAATGAATCCGGAAAAAACTTATAGTGGATACAATCTGTCTTATACACAGTCACATGTGAAAAGAACCTGTAGGTTTAAGTCTTTTTGTTAGTTTTCTTCATATAAGGCCTTTCTGTACATTTATCTTGTATTTCACTACTTAACAGTAGTTAAATTTTTAATAGATTTTAATAGTTCTTCGGTTATTTGAGGTTCTCTATCTTTTCCCCCCAAAATCAAAACAGCATTAGCCTTCTTTATATGAAATATGTATGCTCTTTAGTAACTTAAACTGCAGCAAAATATATATATATATAAAAAAAAAACCCTAACAAAATAGTTAAAGTAATTAGATATAATCATATGGTTACTATAGACTTCCCTGAGTGTATAATGAGATTCCTGTATAAACTTTTACTGATTCATTAAAGGGACTCAACCTGGTTGTCAGGGCAATGAGAAAAATCAGGAGCTTCAGACCTCACTGACTGAAATCAATAAGCAGCTTTAGTCAGTCCAGAAAGTAACCAACTCCTTATTGCATCTCTTCAATCCCAGGGATGTTTAAATTTTTTTAAAGACAAACTTCTGCACAATCTCTACTGTGTACCAAAACCACCCACAATGACACTAAAATACTGACATTATAAAAAATAATTATCTGTAGTTGTACCTTTCAGGTAAAACTACTGCTGTTATTTCATTATATTATATAGGCTTTCAGACTTTTTTTTTAAATGCTGACCTAACCATGTAGGTTACATTGTCAACGTTTTGCAATCTGATATTTTCCAATTTCTTTAGAATAATTCCTAGGATAAAATTACTGATCAGATAATAAAAACATTTAAAACTTTGATACATATTGCCAAAGTGCCCTCCAGATTTGTACATAGTCCTACCAGCAATGAACTTGAGTGCCTGTTTCTACAAACACAGATCAAATTAAGGCTTATAAATCTTTTTAGTTTTGGTGATATGCTTGGGAAAAAACATTTCTTCATCTAGTAGTGAGGTTAAATACATTTTCGCACTGTTAATAGTCATTTGTATTTCTTCTTTCATCTACTTTCTGCTCATCTTTTGCTGATTTTTATAGTGTTTTTTTTTCCTTAATGAATGGATTATACTGATTATATAAATATCCCTGTAGTCGTAAACTTACTGAATATAATTTTATCTTTTCTTGCTATTTCAATTTCAGAACAATAGTTTTTAATCAAGGATATTTATGAGAATTACTAAAGAAATTTACAGAGATATAGTGTACTGAGTTCTACATCAAACACAATCAGAATCTCTTATGTCTTCTTTAAAGATGATATATATATAGTAAAGAACTCTACTATACTATATATATAGTAAAGAACTATACTATACTATATATATAGTAAAGAACCACTGACTTAAAGGCTTTATTAAACATTGGTTATTGCAATATTTTAAGACCTGATATACTTGGGACTAAGGCACTCAAAGCTATTCTTTTATATTAAATAACCTTGATTGCTATATTGGATTTTTGTGTCTGCTTTAATATTTATTCTATTTCTTGACGACTGTTTCCTTTTGTTGCCCTCTTCTTGCTTCTGTTATAAACACAGCATATAATTTTCATATTTAGACTATTTTAAGAACAATTAAGATACTGTAGTCATAAGCCAGCAAGAAAAACTACAGAAAGGAAGATAGGGTAACCCAAACCAGAAATGGTTTAATGAGAGATACAACTTGAGATCAATGACCTTATTCATGAGATCACTCAACAGTTGAGACACTGCTCAGACAGGAAATAAAAAATTTTGTGGTTAGTCCAAAAGGAATGATAGCTTTTAAGTTCTAAGAAATAAGTAGGCTTCTCATGTTGATAGAAACTGAGGTAAGAAATTCAAGTTCCAAGGAAATGAAATCTGGTTGATTTGTCAATATTGGGTTCATACTGAGGAATTCTAAAACCATAAAGACCATCTACGACAGTTTAAAATCCAGGGGAAAAAAAAATCTCAGGATCAAACTGGAAATGGCTTTCACTCATGAGGTGAGGGATCAAGATAAGATATATAGGAATAGGAAGGCTGTAAAACAGAAGAATACTACAACTGAGTCCCAAAGAAGCTGATGACCTAGTACATAATAATGAGTTCTGAGAACATAAGGACCATGCCAATGCTAGAAATATCAACAAATTTAACTGGGCTTAAGGTTCAAGTATTTTAGGTTAGCATCAAGACCAATTTAAGCTTTTTAATTATCATCTTTTAGAACTTCACTCATCTCTATTAAGTCCCATTCATTTTGTAATTAGTAAAACTGTTTTCACTGAAATTATCTTTTTTAGGAGTTATCTTCAGACTTATGTCAATCAGTGTTGCCAGACTACACTGAAATCACTTGCACTTAAGCTGTTTTACAATTAAATATCACGAACCATTACTGAAAAACTACAAATGTGTATTTATCTCAAATTACATATTAATTATCACCATTACTGAACAGTGATATAGAATTCCTTATTATATGCATATACGTTATTTATGTAATCTTTATAAAAACCTTGAGTAACTTTACGCAATTAAAAAACAAACAAACAAACAAAAAAACCCCACCAAACCCTGAGACATACATAATTCAGAACAAATCTCTACAGATGGAGAAAATGATGTCATCCACAAAAATGTCACCTGGATGAAGAATCCATCTCTTCAACTTCTAAGGCAGTGCTTTTCCTGCCACACTTAGGTAATAATAAAAGATACCTTTTTTGGCCGGTTCTAGAACTTGTGTTATGTCATTTTTCTGTTTTGGAAAAGCTGCCCTGAGATTTCTTTTTGCCTAATACAGTAGCATGTAATACACACTGACTAGTATTTAAAGGAGCTAATATGTTTTAGCTATTTTACCATGTATCTGTAGGAAGAATTTCCTTTCAACTGTATTTATGCATATTTATACATATAATACATGTTTTAATTCTTTCATACACTTTTTGTAATACTGTTGCTACTTTTATAATGTTTTTTGCATTTTATTTCTCCTATTTTACTTCTCCAAGTATTTTACTCTTTAGATATTTTCTGAATATTTTGTTTCATCTCTAACATTACAATAGTAATGGTAGGTGGTATATTAGGAAAAGTTCAGCAAAACAAACCCAAACTGTAATTTCTGTGAATGCAGAGCTATGTATCTTTTTGAGAAATGTAAAGTATTTCTGAAAGTGCTGCACTAGCCTGGGTGGCCAAGTAGGATAGCAAGATTGTTAACTATGATTTACATGGTCCTTTTCAGATAAATTCCGTATCTGTTTTCATGACCAATTTAGCTGGGAAAGTTTCCAGAAAGCATTCTTAGGCTGGAAAGCTGCTCAAAGTTCTCTCATCACTCAAGTTCAAATGTTTCCATAAAAAATGTTTAATGAATAGGCAGAACAGATTAAGTTACTAGACACTCAGAAGTTTTTTAAACTTCATTAATTATATGTAGCTTGACAAGATATGGACTAAACTATATGCAGCTGAAACAAATGAGTATTTAAGAGAAAATATGAAATATCAAATGATATAAACCCTTTGATGAAATTAGTATGTATTTACAAGCAAGTTTATTAATTTAAAGGACACTGAAAATGTTGCTCTTTCTGTCCAGTAAGTTTTAAGACCACAAAGCAACAAATACCTACAGCATTAGTTTTAAAATACTGATTATGACAAATGAGTTCTTTACTCTTTATTAGAAATTCTAAATGGAATTCTGATAAAGGGTCTTTTCTTTAAGTATGATGTCATAATAAAAATAACTGTTGGCAACATCAACTCAGGGATTCTTATTTTGACATCATTTATACTTTAGTTTCATATAAAAATTCTTAATTTCAAAGGTCAAAATATTTAGTTGTAGGTTAAAAAACCCCTTGTTCACATATAGTACATCTTTAAAAGCACTTTACAAATAGATATTATTCAAGAACTGTTAATTTTCTACATACTTAAAGAAAATGTCTCATTGTCTAATGCAGCAATTAGGTTCTATCTTATTTAAAACGAAAGCCACAAGTTCTTCAATATTCTGCGTAATTCCAGAGGGAATTTTTAAAATCCAATCAGAGGCAACTAAATCAGTCCTATCAAATATGTACCCTCTTTTGTAATAAGAAAGAAGACAAGACAAGCAATAAGGAGTACAAAATAGAGAATGGAGACTTTCTAGATACAAAAACCAGAGGCTCCCTTCCCACTCCCATATACAGAGACACAAGATACAAAAAGAAAGAACCACATGGAGAGAAAAAGAGAAAAATCACAAAGCTAGCAAAAAAGAATGACAGGGGTGCAGAACGGGAGTGAACAAAGAAGGGAGTACTGAAGTAGATTGGTACCTAGAGCAAGGCAGGATGGAGGAAAGGCAGAAATGGGGACACTGCAGGGGAGAAGGCAAAAGCAAGCATAGCAAATCTGGTTTTGGTGATAAAGTTTAGTCTGTAACAATGTCCTTTCAAGGAAGTTCTTTATATTTAGTTCATATTCCTTGTCCTACAGTTTGATCTATTTCCTCTAACCTGATAGCCAGTAGAAATTGTTTTAAGTTCTCATCACCTTCTCTAACATTTCATATAACACTTAAATTGTGATTACCTGTTTTAAAAAAGAGAACATATTTACGTAAGAGTAAGAAAAATCACTTATGTTTGGTTTTGAGATACAATTAATCAGATAAATACAAACATACATCTAAGTCCACAACCTATCCCCTCAACTCTCCCCTCTCCCCTTTGGCCCTCTTCTGAATGTCTAAAAGATCAAAGAATGAAGACTAAAAGAGGCAACAGAAAGCAATCACCAAGAGTTGCTCTATCTGAAAATTCCATCTTCAAACACCCAAGACTCTGGGAAGCCATATGGGGAAATTTTTTGGCTGTAAGGGTAAACAAAAATTACCCAAGGAAGCTGAGGAATCTCTATCTCTAGAGTTCTTTCATAGCAGTGGAGATAACCATCTACCCTGGATGAATTCTGCTTACTTTTACTCATTACTATATTTAACCTACATGAAACAGACTGTCTAGAGAGCTACTCAGCATTAAGATCTTCCATTCCATTGTTTAAATACCAATTATTTTAACCTATCCTCAGAAATTTCTAGATTTCAACCTACCTCATGACTTTTTTTATGAAGCTTTTTAAGATTTCTTTTTCCCCTAAACTTTACGGTCAAATTGAATATTGAGATGAGAAACTTAATATTATTTAGTATGAGGAAAGTATATCAGTTTCCAGTATATCTATCTGCTAAATCAAAATTAGATCTTTCATTCAGGAAGTCTTTGCTTACATAGGGTAGTCTTGTCTTTTTACTTTTTAAATTTAAAAACATAAAATTTAGAACTCTGAATTTTGGTTTTCAGCAGACTAGGTCAAAATGAATTTATTAAAACAATCAGTAGCTCATGAAAGACCCTGAGCAATGATTCCTCATTAACAAATTGGGTTACAAATTAAAAAGAAATACTAGACAAGTATATAAGCGAAGACAGTTGAGACACTTTATCTCTAAACATTAGAAGACAATGGAAATAAGCCATTGAAGTGACTTCAGAACAAACGCTTCATGATTTATCTCTGGATGAAACTGAAAGGGGTTTGGTGAGAGAAAAAAAAAGCTGCAAATTTGGAGTCGGAATACCTGACTGGATAACCTACTTAAAGTCTCTGGGCCTTTTAATAAAATGAGTGGGTTTGACTAGGATAGTATTTCTCAAACTTCTGTTGGTGATCTATTAAAAAAACACATATTTTTAAATTTCTCAAACCAGTATACACACCTACTTGAAATGAGATTTATGAATACTTATGTGCAATATAATATAGTTTAATATTTTCTATTTTATTCTTGTACTTAAAAAGTACAAAATAGCATGGCTAAAATTAAGACTTATAATAACAAGTAGAAGCAAAAATGTACAGAAATGGGAACCCCCATACATTGCGGTGAGAATGTAAAACAGTGCAGATACTGTGGAAGATATGGCAGTTCGTCAGTAAGTTAAACACAGAATTACCATGTGACCCAGCAATTCTATTCCTAATTATATATCCAAAAGAATTAAAAACAGGTGTTCAAACAAAAACTTATACATAAATTTCATAACAGTACTATTCCTAACAATACTAGCCAAAAGGTAGAAACAATCCAAATGTTCCATCAAGAGATGAATAAACAAAATGTGGTATATCCCTACAATGGACTATTATCCAGCCATAAAAGGTAATGAAAAACTGCTTCATGCTACAGTGTGGATAAACCTTTAAAACATTATGCTATGTGGAAAAAAAGCCAGTCACAAAAGGTCACATACTGTATGATTCTGTTATAAGAATGCCCTGAACAAACAAATTCACAGACAGAAGGTGGATTAGGGTTGTAAGGGGTTAGGGGGAGGGGAGAATATGAAGTGATTTCTAATGGGTATAATTTTTCTTTTTGGGTTAACAAAAGTACTCTGGAATTATACAATGCTGACTGTTGCACAATTTTGTGAATATACTAAATACTCATGAACTGTATACTTTAAAATAGTTATATCTTAATTAAACTTATTTTTAAAAATAAAATAAAAAATTACTGTTTAAGATCCACAAATTAATTTCACAGACAAGAAAATTAGATGATCTCTCTGGAGGCTTCTGGTTCTTACAAAAGTTAGATTTTAGTGAACCTACACTGTGTCACATGCTTAAAAAGTCATTTTCTCTCTTGGTCCTCAAGAAAATCCTAAAAAGTAATTCGTCTAAGGTCAACAGCAATTAAGTGAAGATAAAAAGTATTTAAACTCTACATCTGACTCCAGATACCCTGCACTAGTAAATACGCAATGATCGCATGCATTTCTGAACATATCATAACATAATGATGCAACTCTTTGCAAGAGGAAAAAAGTTAAAACGTATTATTACTTAATAGGTGGAATGGCATTGTGTCAAAGGCTGAATGGTATAGCAATTATTTTTCAGTAGAATTCGGAATATTTAACAACCAAATATTACATAGATACCCATATTCTAAAGAATTTTTAAAATCTTATTTTAGGTTAGCTCTAATTTTAGCAATCATAACAAATCAGGAAACTTTTAAATGGTGTCAACATTTTAAACATTAAACTTAGTACCAATAGTTCTAATAAGTTCACTTCTGGAAAAAAAGTCCCTTAAAGAATGGCTAATAAAGTCTGGAACTATCTATAGCAATTGAGCATAAATTTACTAGCAAGAATAATTAATTTCTCAGAAGTAGGCTGACCTCAAGGTTTATTGGCACTGGAATTTTGTCTGTTGTCTTTAAATGAATTTTATTTTAAAAGCCAATCTTAAAATTAAGTTCATCACAATTCGGCAATATTCCAGAATATCCCATGGTCAATCAAAAGTCAAATACTGTCAGAAATATAGAGAGATATTTTACTTTACAACATCAAATACAGAAGTACTCTTGATTTAATAGTTTGAATATTTTTGCCAGAGACATCTGGCAAAAAAATATGGAGACACTAATCAAGATTGAAACATGCTATCATTAATATTATAAAAATATTTTATTCATCATAGTTTTCTTGCTCTTGGTGTATCTTTTTTACTTTTTTCTTCACACTAATCTCATCTAGTGTAAATCAGAAAGCCCCTCATCACAACTTTCAGGAGTCTCCTTATTAAAACACATAACAGAATGCTTATCATGGGTGTGGGTGCACCTGTCCTAAAGTCCTTTTAAAGATGCAACTATCATATAGTCACGTATATGATAGATTGCAGTGTTTCTGAGTATATTCCCTTTAAATAGTCTGTTGACTATATTTAGCTGTCCACAACTGTGGCCTCAAATTACTTATCTGTGAATACAAAAACCAAAACAGTGAAATCTATAATCTAGAGATAACTGAAAATGATCCTATTCTCTCTCATCCCATTTTAATCTGCATTCTGTTCTTTTCTCTAGATTTCTCTCACAAAGTAGTTTGCTTTGCTTATGAAAGAGAACTAGACAATGACATTTTATTTGTAGCAAAGCAAGTTTTAATAATTCATGTCAATTTTAAGGAAAGCTTCCCTAATATATCAAAATTCTTATAATTTATAATACTAATATCAATTATTCATTTGGAATTAAGTTCCCACATCACTATTTTCTAGTTTTATTTTTTTTCCCATTTTCTAGTTTTCAATAAGGTTCTGACTGCTTTTAAACAAGAAAGTTCAGTTCATCCTTTCTAAATATTTTCTATCAATTCCCTACCTGCACTGTTATTACTATACGGTACCAAATTTATAAATACTTTCATTAAAAAGCACCCAGACAATTAAAGTATCTAACCTTTCTAATCACATTTTTAATTCTTAAAAGAATATTTTCTCTACTCACAGATAAATGATGATGTATCATTTGGAAACTGAAGTCTCCCTCTGAAAGAAATAAATCTTTTTTCTCATCCTTTCCTCATTTAAAACAAGGTTGCTGTTTCTGGCTGTGAAAAAGGCTGAGAAGTTGTCTCCCGGCATGTGTGTATTACAATACTGGCAGGGAGACACATACAACTTTAAGGGAGTACTTCCTTCATAATATGATTTGTTGGCAAATTATGACAGGGAAAAAGATGTTTGGTACAAAGCTATCAAATTTCATTTTAAAAGGAAAACTTACAACTGAGTATATCCAAAAACTGAAGCTTTGACTGACAATAACAACTTTATAACTTACACTAACTTTCCATGTTTCCTACAATCAACACATTTGTGTTACGTGTATTAACATTAAATCTATCACTTATTTCTCAACATTAAATATTCTCTTATCCAAAAAATGAATTACAGATACCTGGTACATTTCAAATTACTTTAAAATGAAATATGTAAAACAGCTTTAAGTTCAAGGATTGCAAAAAAGTATTTTTGCAAACTACAGCGGATTGCAAGTTGGAAAAATATATAGCTGTCCTTTAACCTATATTTGTTAGATAAGTTTGCCACTCGACAAAAAAACAGAAATAAGAAAAGGCAAAATATTTAAGAGAAATGGTCTCCAATTTTCCATGCTTATATATTCCCTATGTGAATCTGGCTTAAGCTATATTTGTTTCCTTATTTTGATTATGTAAATCTTACCTATTATATGAACATTTATGCCTGATATAAGTAAAGCAAATAAACAAATACATTAATCTTAAAGAAATTTAAACAGAATAACAGAAGAATCATTCAGGCTTGGGATGGATACAGTATAATGTAAACTTTTTCCAAGTCACAGAGAATATTTACAGAATATTTTAATTTAAAAAAAAATGAGGTGGTAGAAGATGAGGGCCAGTAAGAGGCAGCTGGGAATAAAATATTTTTAGTCTAACAAAACTCTCAGGAAAAAAAAGCATAAAATTCCTTCAAATAAATGTATGAAAAATATGTAATCTTCACTATGCTGTACAACTGAAATATATTATTGTATGCCAACTGTAACTGAAAAAAACTCATTGACTATACAATGTAAATATGAGAAACTGTCTATTACATTTCAATAAAGCTGTAAAAAAATATGTAATCTTTTCCCCTTCACTATAACATCTGAAGGCATTTGGCAGACATCATTATCACTGAACACGTCTTTGATTTCTTAAAACACTAGAGAAGCATGTACATTGCTCTTTCTGTCAAGAAATGTGGATCCTTGATAAATGTATTAAAAAAAAAGCAGATGATGTGAAGTAGTAGAAGCTGCTTGAGACTTAGAATATAGGCTTAGTGAGGTGCAAATAAAGGTGTTACATTCTTGGTAGCCAGAGCTCTGGTCCAGTGAGTAAAGAACAAGTTAGATGTCAGTTTCCACTTAAATCCTGCTCTGTATAGTATACCAACTGCATATCCAGACTAGGCAAATTCAAACTTGGCTCTACCACTTATTAGACTGGAGTCTTAAACAAGAGATTTAACTGAGGTTCAATTTCTTTATCTTGAAAATGGAGATTATAGAGCCCTATTAATAGGATTATTGTGGATAGTACATAGAATGGTGTTTGCTGTAGCACCTAGTACTGAGCTCAATAGACAAATGAATGGCAAAAATAACAAAAACTCTCTCCTTCCACAGAAAAGTGGAGGTTTCTCTCTTTTCACACCTATAAAAATTAACTGCCAAGAAATAAAATACTTCTACTGAGTTAGTCTAGTTTTATGGGAACATAAATTAACGTACACTCCTAATATTAGTTTAGTGATCACTCCTGTGTGTGTGCAGGACGAAAGGGCAGTGAATTCAATGATCAAATATTCTGTTTGGAAATTTACATTTGACATTAATCTCTATTATAGATTCATAATGTCTATTAGAATTCTAAAGACTCTGAGAAGTCCTATAATAAGAAGCTGTTTAACTTACATAACCCACTATACTCAAAATGTATTTGATCACAGAACTTTATTTTTGGTTTATATCTATTAAAATCTCATAGCACTAGTTTTTTGGGTTGTTTTTTTTTTCCCCCACAGAATGGAAGTGAGAATAAATAGTATAGGGAATTTTGAGCCATGTTTTATGTATATGATGTCATATAAACAGCACCATTTCTTTTTAATGACATTAAAGAAAATCAAATAGATTTTAAGCTACAGATATTACTACTATTTACAAACCTTAATGAAATCAGAAATTCAAAATCTGAAAACTGTTTTTGAATAATTTTGAGATAAAAGGTTGAGCTTCAAATAAAAGGTGAATTTCAAGGCTTTAAATGTTAGGCCGCATGTAGAAATTTTTAATTCCAAGACTACATCTAAAAATCATATTGTAGAGATTGGAACATTAATGCTTTAGCTCTACATGGTTAGCAGCAAACAATGATGGTTATAAGGCCTTTCCAAGAAAAGAAATGATCCTGGTTTGAATTCAAAATGCTGGTATTTATATTCTCTTATACCCCTCTTCCTTCCTATATACATTTATGTTAAGGAAAGAGAAATAAAAGCAAAACATTTTCTACTATTCTACTGTTTTAACTTACCTAGTATTTTCACAGCATAATGAGGACTTTCTAAGACAATGCCTTCCTCTGTATCAAATATAGGGTTATCTATTCCAGTTTTTGGAGGAATTTGGGCTAGTTTCTTAAGTCTCATAGAAGAATTAAGGTCGAGTTCTTGTTTTTTCCCTTCTTCTTCTCGCCTACGCCTCATGTCCTCCTGTTGCTGCCGAATACGCTCCAACTGTGCACTTCGCCGGACTGGCATCATTCTGGTGCCCAAATCTCCAGGGCAGTCAACAGCCATCTCTCGGTGCTTCTGGTGTTCCTCTGGTGATGCAAGACCAACATTTTTTACTTCGCTGTCTGATTCCTCAGTAACATGCCCATTCATATGGGATGTTGTCATGGTTATCTATAAAAACCTGAACCACTTTTATAAATCAATTTTTCCTATAAAGCCAATATCTTGATTCTGTAGTATAAAATCCATGTTACTTCAAAAAAAAACACAAAACTTCTTACATCATATAATAATGCTATGAAAATGTATCCATGAAGGAAATCTAAGGGGAAAGATGGGGGGGAAAAAAGTATAAGAATTACAATATAAAAAATTTTACATAGCCCATTTCTAATCTCTATACAATACAGAATATCCCATAAGTATGTATTATTATTTTGCTGTACAGGTTAAGTACTTTCCTTTCATTTTAGAGATAATGCTAAGGAAATCAAGGTGCCCTCCCCGGCCCCTGCCAAAAAAAAGGTCCCCTCCCAAGAAATGGGAGCATACTGTTATTTTATAGCTAGAGAAAAATGAAATATTGGCAAGTTTAGCAAAGTGGGAAAGTAGGAAAGTTCTGCCTACTAGTTTAGTAGAGAACAGGTTGCTTATGATATAAAGATGTTTTAATCATCTTTGTACAGTACACTCAATATAAATGATATTGAAATAACTTCCTAGTTAACCGCTAAAGAAACTGGCACATAGCATGCATGCTATGTTGGTGGCTCACTTGAGGTAAAGTTAGTATTCTCAGAACAATTAACATCAGGAATTTATAAGATGAAGAAGATACTCAATAACAAAGAAATTTTAATTAGCAGCTAAGGCATTTACAGGATAAAACTACATTAAGTGAGAAAAAGACTACGTGGGTTATCAGTCTCTATAACTGGTCACGTGAACAAAAGAATTAAGGTTAATTCTTTATGAGGATTCATTCAGAGAAAATGGTAACTGTTACCAGTCCAAAAAATCTTTAAATTATACTGTAAGTAAATAAGAATATATTATACTTGGAGACCAGAAAACTGAATATGAATTCTGGTTGTGACACTTCCTCTAGCTTTATGATTTAAGATGAGTCAGTTTCTCTCTTGTCTTAGATTCCTTTGAAAATGTATTCATAGGACTGTTCTAAGTTTTGAATGAGATAATGTATGCAAGTTTTAAGATTAAAAATATATATTTATGTTAATTTTTAGTAATAATTTGATTCTCATAGTTTAAAAATCCTTCAACATATTTTAGACAAAAAAAGGCAGATTGTTTATATATGTGAAAACCCACACATTAAATCTAATTAGTCTTCTTTTACTCAAGACTTTAAAAATATTTACAATAATAATCCTACTACCTCCTTGAGTTGAGCATCCTTTCAAAAAATAGGTTAGAGCACATGCCAACTAAGCAAAAGCTGAGTTTTCAAATAACATTCCTAATACCAGCCAATCTTCTCTCAAACAAACATCTTGTCACAGACTACTTAACACAAACCCACCTAGACTAAAAAAGCCACTAGACCAACAATCAGGGAAATGAATAGATGCAAGCTACATAAGCCACTAGAATTACATTTTGCAAGAATTTTGGGAGATTTTTCTGTCTTCTATCCAAATCTTAGCTTCTTTCTTTATTTATAACTATGTGAGCTACACATTAATATCTTATTTATCATTAGACTGCCTTCTTTTTTCATTAAAATAACAGCTATTAGAATGGTATTAGGCAATTCTTAAGTTTATATATTAATAATATGCAAAGCAAAGTCAGCTTATTTGATATTTTCATTACAAGTAAACAGAAATTTGTGTAGGAGTTACTGCAGTGCTGTGCTTAATTTTAATTGTAAAAGTCTAGGAGTGTATATATTTCCATGAATTAAAACTCTCAATTTTGTTTATCTGGAATATTTACTGAATACTAAAAATCAAATTTAATAATGAATAATGTATGTTTTACTTGAGATGATAGTCTAAAAACATTATGACTTGAAATTAAAACTGTCAGCTTAACAACTGTAAGGCTATGTCCATATTCACTATACTAGATCTTTGGGGGTGGGGGGGTGGATTATAGATCATGTAAGAGAGTCTAGGCCAGGCAATCTGGGTAAGAGTTCTCATGCTTGGATTACTATCATGCTTGTCTAGCTGGATATAGTCTTTTACCCTCAGAAAAATTTCTGCAACTTGATATTAATCTGCTTAAAATTCCATTTTGGTCATCTCCCTTGGAGTGTTCACAGTCTACTGGGAAAGACAGCAAAAAAAAAGAAAGAAAAGAAAAAAGAGAGATCATGCTTCCCCAGTTGGTTTCTCCTCCTTAGAATCTAAACTTGTTAAAGACAGGGGTAATGTCGGATATTCGTAGCCCCCAGTACTTAACACAATACATATAATATAGAAATATACATGAAATATTTGTTCATCTAAACTTAGAAATGTCATAAATTCATAGAGGATGCACAGACGATGGACTCTAAAGCTTAGTCTGTGGTAAGGAGTCGTAACAAACACTAAAAATATAAAGATGAATTTCTTTGAAAAGCATTTCAAAGAATGAAATATTAGCCAAACAGAAGAGTCTGTTCCAGGCAGAGGGAACCACATGATCAATAAAAAGGAAGAGTATGAGAGTACTACTCTTTCAAAAAAATAGACTAGAACGCAATTAAGACTGGATGGGACGATGACAGCATGTCATACGTGAGTAAGGATAAACTGGAAAGGCCAGCAGGACACCAGACTGAGAAGAGTTTAACAGCTAAAGACTGTGACCTTTATCCTCAAAGTAGTAAGAATCATTACAGGACTTAAAGCAACGGATGACATGATCACCTTCACTTTGAGAGAAATACACTCTGGAATAAGTGTAGAAGACTGACTGAGGGTGGCAATGAGACCAGTTTAAGGCAACTGTAAGAAATGGGATCCTGAACTGTGTAGACAGTGAAATGAAGAAGTTATATTAAAGAAATACACTGGTTATAGAAATACTAGAACTTGGTGTCTGTAGCATATAATAGGGCAAGAAGAGGAGAGGAAGAGGAGAAAAAGGTAGTAGTAGTAATAGTGGTAGAAGTAGAAGTAGTAATTGTTACATTTACTGAGCACTTTAAACATTTATTCATTTAACCCTCATTTAATTCTGCATAAGGTAGTCTTTTATTTACATAAAAGGAGGTAATTCTCTAGTTCAGTCATTTACCAACTTCTGAATTGTCAAAAGACCTTCTTTTCTTTGCAGAGGGAGAATACATTCAATATGCTTATTCTGTAGATGAGGAATGAGGAGTGAAGGCCCTGAAGATAGAATGGAGGAATAAGGAAGAGGCAGTATGAACCAAAAGGCAGGGAGATAAATGGAGTGGGAAAGTACAAATAGGGCTAGTTGAACTAAAGCAGTCAATGTGTGTAAGAGAACAGTGAAGTCAGCTTGTACAATAGGACAGTAGCTAGAAAGTTTGGGTCCAACTTATGAAAGGTCTTAAATGTAAGTCTTTAATTCTCAAGGCAGCAGGAAAACCATCAAACATTAGAAAAGAGCGATGATTTATACATAAATTTAATTAAGCATTTACCCCTGGCTAGGTACTAGGATTATAGAGACAGGATTTCTGCCTATTAGTCCATGTACCAAAATGTCCTACAGGCATCTAGAAATTAATATGCCTACCATTAAACTCATATTTCCCTTTAATCCCCTCATATTCTCCTTGAGCCTCTTTCTCCATTCTCAATCCTACTTAATGCCACTATTATCTACCCAGTTACCCAAGACAACAGAATATTTAAGAGAACGGGCTCCAGAATCAGACTGCCCAGACTCTAATCCTTGCCTCCTCTCCTTTTAAGTCTCAGCTCAAATATATTCTGGATTTCCATGACTCTTCAAACTAGGTAAGTGCTCCCACTGGAATCCCACAATCCCTGTCACATCTATCAAACTGGACTATAACTACTTGTCTCTGTCTGTTTGCAGACTAGAAGCCTTTGGAGGCCAGGAACCAGGCCAACTCATGTCTGGATCTGTGACATTGCCCAGCACAGGGCCAAGCAGACAGGACACTTCAGAATATGAACCCAGGCAGTGTGACTCCAGGGCCACTGTCTTTGGGTCAGCAGGTAGACGGCCAAGTCATTAAAATGGAGAATACAGAAGAAGGAGAATTAGATAGAAGAGGTGAGAAATTACATGGGTTTAGTTTGGGACACATGAATGGTCCCACAGGTAATAGTCTAATCAGCAGGATCTGTCTTACACATCTCTATGGCCCTGATATCAAGTAAGAGATAAATGCTTAATTAAGTATATGAGCAAATCACTCCTGTTTAAAATCTCTAATGGCTTTCATATTGCCTGGAAAATGGATCCAAACTCATGAGGTAAATCCAAACTTTATAACTGCATCTTTTATTACTTACCTGTACTAGCTTTCTAAGTCAGCTTTCTTGTTTGTACCTATCCGATATGTTTTTTCTTCTTGCTCAATGCCCTAAGAAATATGAACTGCTTCTCTTTTCCTCCTTTATGTTCAAGAACTATCGCAAGTCCCCATTCCTTCAAGAAGTTTTTTCCAGACCACTTCGGTTAAAAAACCATGCAATGCTCCAAAAGATAAGGCTCACAAGTTAATTCATGAGGGCCATGAAAGATTAAAAAAGTTTTTCCAAAATCAGAAACTTTATGCTGTGTCCTACGGTTTTAGCACTAAGATCATCATAATTTTTAAACAGGCAAATCATGAGTACTCTAGCTCATATAGGTAATCAATACATATCAAGAGTCCCAGTCCAAAAGAATTATATTCTCCCTCTCCAAAAAACAAACAAAAAAAAAAAAAAAAAAGAGAGAGAAAAAAGTCCTTCAACAATTCAGAAGCTGGTAAACGACTAGAGAATTATCTCTAGTTTAGTAAATATGTAAATAAAAGACCACCTTATGCAAATAATATTGTTAAATGTTGCTGACCCTAAGAGTATTCCTCTCTTCTCAATCCTCTAATTGTAAATAAATTGTTTTTAAAATGCCTCAAAAACTCACATTTCAAATCCTCATCAGAGTCCCAGATCATACCCCTCACCAATGGGAAAAAAATAAATAAATTAAAAAAAAAGAATCAATCAAAACTCTTTACATAGTCCACAAGAAAATGAATTTTCAGGTAGGCAGGCCAAAGCTGTTTCAATGCTAACTTCAAACTAGTGGGGTGGAAAGGGCTTTGTCTATGTGAACTGGCTATAGGAAAAGGGAGTAAAATGAAGCTAAATAAGCTTCGATAGTACAAATGATTAAGAATGGGAGCAGGGGGGCCAGGTAGGGGTGGACTGAAACAGCTTGAGGAATAGAGGCCGACTGAAAACTCCACACCAAGAAACAGAACCATTAGTGTGAGAGAGCTGGGAACATGACAGGTTTCCAGGAAAACAACTTCTTATATAATCAGAATTCTAATTTTTAGACAGAGGAATCTGTAAAACATATACTTCATATGCATAAACATGACTGGTCTATGCTAGTGTCCAGAACTCTAGATTTTTTTTTTCAGTACATCCTTCCTCCCCTTCTCCCACAAGTGATGTCTTTTGAGCAGCAGCTGGGAAGTCTCATTTTAAATGATCAGCATTCCTCTGACATTCTAAGAAGTTGGACTATTTGTTCCCATAGAAACAGCTTTGTCAGCTAACACAAGATTCAGGCCAAGAATAGTGAAAAGAACTTACATTATGTAAATTGGAAAGACTTTGTCTACTATCCTCTTAGTTTGTCTTCTCTGGTTTTTCAAGAACTCAGGCTAACTTTCTTACTCTGTAAAACAGAAAAGAGACAACCAAGTATGAAAGTCTACAGTGTTTTTTACAGGGAGAAAATGGGAGAGAAAGGTTAATTCAATATGATATCCAAATCTGTTTGCAGGTGGCGAGGATTTGTTAGTATGAAGTAGTAAAAATACACCCCCCCATCTCTAATGGATATCAATTAAAATCAATACAAATTACCTGAAATTAGTGTTGAGAAAGAGGTAAACATAATTGGTTTAAAAGCTTTTTAAAAAGGATAAGATCTTTTTGCAGATTATTTTTAATGCTATGTCTTGACTTCTAGGTTAAGGTTCAAATAGAAATGCAGTTTCTTTTTTCTTTCTTTGTTTTAACTACAATTTTTGGATTAATTTTAAACATTATGAATAGTTTATGATGCCAAGGAAATGAGAAGTTTAGAATCCAAAAAGAATTTGACAGATAAGAACCACAACCAATTCAGAGGGGAAAAGGTCATGTTATACTGGAGACCAAGACAGAAGAAGATCCTGTCCTAATGGAGCTTACATTCTGGCAGAGTAACAGATAATAAAAAAAACAAACACACAATAAGATGATTTCGGAGGGATATATAGAAAGAAAAAGGAAAATATAACAGACAGTGATGTTTGGAAGTGGCAACATTAGATATGATGGTTAGGGAAGCCCTATGTTAGGAGGTGATATTTGAACTGATATTTGAGACTTGAATGACCAAAAAAAAAAGATCTGAGGGAAGATCCAGAAATAAAGGGTTCTAGACCGAAGAAACAAAAAGTACATTTCTATATGGATATCACCAGGAATCTCAATTTCAATATACAGATACTTCTTGGCTTATGATGGGGTTACATACTGATAAACCCACCATAGGTTGAAAATGAATTTACTACTACACTGTAGAGAATCAGGTGTTTATCCTCATGACCACATGGCTGGCTGTGATCTGCGGCTCACTGCCACTGATGACCAACACAAGGGAGTATAATTCTGAAATATATTGTTAGCCTGGGGAAAAAATCAAAATTCAAAGTACAGTTTCTACTATGTGTATATCACTTTTGCAGCATTGTAAAGCTGAAAAATCATAAGTCGAACAATCATAAGTAGGGGACCATCTGTATCCCAAACTGACCTCATCTTCTTCCCTACTATTGTTAATTATACCACCATCTCCAAGACCTTTATCTTCCTATTAGTCCATCAGTTGCCAAGCTTTTAGAATCCACTGAATGGTAGCAGAATACACCACCCCAAATTATGCCACTAAAAGAAACTTAAGAAAATGGAAAGACAAAGCTAAAAAAAATGTGTGGGAGGAATATTTTTGCAAAATACATGCCTGCTGTAACTACTTATGACTGAAGTCAAACAATCCAATTTTTAAAAATAATGCAAGACATTTGACCACTTTACCAAACAAGATACACAAATGGCAAAAATAATCATTTGAAAAGATACTCAACGTTATTAATCATTCAGGAAATGCAAATTAAAACCACAGAGAGATAGCGGCATAAATAGAAATCCGTGGAATAGAATTGAAAGTCCAGAAATAAACCCTCGCATTTATAGGCAACTGAATTATTAAAAGAATGCCAAGACAATTACATGAAGGGGAAAAAAAACAGTGTCTTCAACAAATGGTGGTAGGACAACTAGATATCCAAATGTGAAAGAATGAGGCTAGACTCTTACCTCATATCACATACAAAAATGAACTCCATATGGATCAAAGACACAAATGTAAGAACTAAAACTATAAAACTCTTAGAAGAAAACATAGGTGTAAATCTTCATGACCTTGGATTAGGCAATGGTTTCTCAAGATAGGACATCAAAAGCACAAGCAACAACAAAAATAGATAAATTAGACATCAAAATTAAAAACTTTGTGCTTTAAAGGACACCATCAAGAAAATGAAAAGATAACCCACAGAAAACTTTTGCAAATCATATCTGATAAGGGACTTATATCTTGAACATATAACAAACTCTTACACTTCTATAATAAAAAGATGAATAGTCTGATTTAAAAATGGGAAGAGGACCTGAACACAGTTCTCCAAAAAAGATAAACAAATAGCCTTTAAAAAGCACACAAAAGGATATTCAACATTATTAGCCATCAGAGAAAAGAAAATCAAAACCAAAATGACACCTGTCAGAATGGTTTTATCAAAAGGACAAGAAATAAGTGCTGGTGAGCATGTAAAGAAAAAGGAACCCTCATGCATTGTTGGTGAGAATGCAAATTGGTACAGCCATTATGGAAAATAGTATGGAAGGTCTTCAAAAAATTAAAAATAGAACTATATCATCATCCAGCGATTCTACTTTTGGGTATTTATCCAAAGAAAACAAAAACACTAATTCAAAAAGATATGCACTCCTATGTTAACTGCATTATTTTCAAGAGTCAAGATGTACAAAACAACCTAAATATGTCTATCAATGGATGAGTGGATAAAAAAATGTGATGCCACACACACAATGGAATACTATTCTACCATTAAAAAAAAATCTTGCCATTTACAGTAACGTGGATGGACCTTGAGGGGATTATGCTAAGTGAAATAAGTCAGACATAGAAAGATAAATGCTATGCAATTTCACTTATATGTGGAATCTTAACAACAACAACAAAAAAAACAGCAAACAAACAGAACAAAACAAAACTCATAGATACAGAGAACAGATTCACAGTTGCCAGAGGATAGGAGGGTTGTGGAGAGGGCAAATGAGTGCAGGAGATAAAGAGGTACAAACTTTCAAATATAAAATGGATAAGTTATGGGGATATTATATGCAGCATGGTTACTATAATCAACAATAATATATCATAAATTTGAAAGTTCCTAAGAAAGTCAATCTTAAAAGTCTTCAACATATGCAAATTTTATAACTGTATGGGGACAGATGGTAACCAGACTTATTGTGGTGATCATTTTGAAATGTATACGAATGTCAAATCATTAAGTTGTATTCCTGAAACTAATGTAATGTTGTATGTCAATTATACCTCAAAAACAAACAGCGAGATACCACTTAACATCTACTAGGATGGCTAGATACAAATTGACACATTAAGTGCTGATGAGGATGTAGAGAAACTGGAACCCTCAAACACTGTGGTTGGGAATGTCAAATGCTACAGCCACAGTAGAAAACAGTCTGGCAATTTCTCAAAAGGCTAACCATAGAGTTATCACATATTCCAGCAATTCTATGCCTCAATATATACCCAAGAGAAATAAAAGCATATGTAATACAAAAACTTGCACAAAAATGTTCATAGCAGCACTATTCGTAATAGCCCAAAATTGGGAAGAAATCCAAATGTCCATCAACTGATATGAATGAATAAATAAAATGCGGTATATCCATAATGAAATATTACTGGGCAATAAAAAGAAATAAAGTACTGATACATACAACACTGATGAACCTTGAAAATGGAATTGAAAGAAGCCAGTCACAAAGGACCACAGACTGTATAGATGCCATCTATGAAATGTCCAGAATAGGTAGATCTACAGACAGAAAGTAGATTAGTGGTTGTCCAGTGCTGCGGCTGTGTGTGGGGGGGAATTATGGCTAAGAGGGGTAGGTTTTGGGAGGTGATGAAAATGTTTTAAAATTAATTGTGATGGCTGCACGACTCTGAATATACTAAAAGCCACTGAATTGTACACGTGAAATGGATGAATTATATGGTATCTGGATTGCACCTCAATAAAGCTATTAAAAAACAATGAAATACTATTAAAAACACATGGCTAAAATTAAAAAGACAGACAATACTAAGCACTGGAGAGGATATAGAGAAAGTGAAACCCTCAAACAATACCACTGAAAATATAAAACGAGTCAGTTTGCAGTTTCTTAAAAAGTTAAACATATACATGATATAACCTAGCTATACCATGCAAGAAAAATAAAAACATATTATTTGTAAAAATCAGGAAGACTTGAATGGAAATATTCATAGAAGCATTATTAACCTAAAATTGGACACAATCTAAATATCCTTCAGCTGAATAGATAATCATAGAATACTATTTAATAACAAAAAAGAATGAACTACTCATACAGGCAACAACATGGATAGCCTCAAAAACATGTCAGATGCAAGAGTATATATGAAAATTCTAGGAAAAGCAAAACTAGCAAAGTGGGGTGGGGGCAGACACTGACTACAAAAGGACATGAGAGAATTTTTTTAGGTGATGGAAGTATAATAAAATTAGATTTCAGTGATATCTGCATGATGATATAAATTTAGTAAAACTCAAAATGTACCCAGAAAACATGAATTTTATGTAATGTAAATTATATCTCAATAGTTATTTTAAAACTCATCAAATGGAACACTTAAAATTAGTGAATTTTAATGTAAGTTATACCTGAGCTGATTTTAAATTATACACTTAAAATTTCATCTTACATGTAAATTATATCTCAACAAAACCAGTTTAAAAAACATTACATATTCCAAAAACAAGTCACATATCGACAACACACATTTAACTCAATGCATAAATTTCAGTTTTCAACAATGAATGGCACATGCATCATCTTCAGAGAGAAGGAATTTAGTTATATCTAAAACTAAATAAGCACAAGTCAAAACCCAAATATATTTGGGCTAATCATGCAAAATATTAGGTCAGAAATGATTACTGATGACAATTTAAACAAAAATATACAGACTCACCAAAGATTTAAATTATAGAGAACTAAGAAAACTATATTTAAACAATATTTTTAAATAAAAAAATCATACCTATTTGAAGTAAACTAAACTTGTTTAACTCAATAGGGCAATGTAAAAAATATTTTTAAAGCTATTAAACAGATTTAAACAACTGACAAACCAAGTTCTTCAAATTAAGAGCATGCAAAATGTCCTGGGTTTACTTTAATGAAACATCTTGATGAGTTCTATAAGGGTATTTCTAAAATTCTACCTGGTTCATGGTTTAGGTTTCAGATAGAAGTACTTTATTTATCATCCTGATAACTGCATTCCAAAGAAGTCATTGCTATCCTCATAACTTTAAAACTAACTGTATTTAGAATATACTATGCCAGATAAATTTGTCAAGAATAGAAGCAAAATTCCCTTAATTGAAAAAAACTTCAAAGTAAAAAATCAAATATGTAAAGATTTCAAAGAGAAGTAAAGATAACATACATGATAACTTAAGCTACATAAATCATGTGCCTCCACAGACATAAAAAGGATGGTATGATTCCTGACATTCAATTCAACTGGATAGGAATATGGCAAAGCCATTAGCTTAGAAGACACATCTTTCTTGGATATAAACTTTCAGAGACTGAGCAGCTTTGAACATTCCTGGCAAAAATTGTATGTATATAAAATACGTCTGCAACAGGAAGATTTAATTTACAAGTTCCTACTCTTGACCTTACATTTCTGGGGCATACAATTAATTGTCTTGAGATTCCCCCCACCCCCTGCAAAAAAAAAAAAAAAGAGAGAGAGAAAAATAGCTGGAAAAATACTGCTGTGTTTATAATCTGTTAAACAGCTATATCTTAAAATGTTCATTTATCAAAATTTATCAAAGATTTATTTACAAATATCACCTTAACTCTTCTTAAACATTTCTGGATTCTAAAGGTTCTCAACCAAGGGTTGTTTTGCCTTCTACCCACCCCCATAAGGAGAGTTTTGGCAATGTCTGGACATATTCTTTATAGTCAGGACTGGGTTGAGGGGTGCTACTGGCACCTACTTAGCAGAGGCCAGAGATGCTGCTAAACATGCACAGGACAGCCTCCCATGAGGAATGATCTAGTCCAAAATGTCAATAATGCCAAAGCTGAGAAACCCTGAGTTAAACAAATAATGGAATATTAATTCAAAATTGAGGCAGTCACTCATTCAGTAATATTAAAAAAGTTTTTCACACATTCTAGACAAAACTTTAAATAGCCAAGCTTCCTTGCTAACCACCTAACGGTATTTTTGCTTATTGTGTTTCAACTCTTTTTTAGTACTGTCGGTTTCCAAATAATTAATACTAAGGCCGAAAGATCCTTAAATATCATCTGATCCAGTATTTTTCAAAATGTTCAATAAGAAAGAAACTTCGAGGGTTATATTGTTCATTTGGATAGGAAGATATGAGCAGAAACTCACTTTTACCTTTTTTTTAAGGTTCAAGGAAAAAAAAGTTCTACTAACTTAAATGTTTAAATAACAAAACTTGGATCTGGTGAGTTCCTCTTATTTTACAAATGACAAAAGAAGGTCCAGAAAATTTAAGTTACTTGCCACAGTTATACAAATACTTAGTGGCAGAAATCAATAAATCCAGAAATTCAACAAGGTAATGATCACCAACAGAATGGCAACAGAGTTAATGGAATAAAAGCTACTGCCAAATAAATTGCCTTACACTGTATACTGGAACCTGAGTGGGAAAGCAAACCCAATTTTAGTAATATACTCCAACATATGATACATTCCCCACCATCAAATGCTTACAATCAAATGAGACAAAACATGGATATAAAATAATTAGTTACATTAAGAGTGACCGAAACAAGGGAAAACTAAAAAAAGTATAGACAAAATATAACGGTCATATTATTTACTGACTCTGTGTGCTGAACACTATGCTGCTGTACTTAGTTAATAATCAATCCTACAAGTTGAATACTATTGTTATCCCCAATGACAGATGAAGACAGATTTAAATAAGCAAAGTATTTTGCCCCCAAAACACATCAAAATAAACATTCAACAGTTATAATAGGTATTCCTATGTATATGGTTTCAAATCATATAATCCTTACAACATCCTTATATGGCATTTTACAGAGGACACAAATAGAATAATTAAGTGGTTTTGGTAGACAGTGATGGTGATAGTGGTTAATAGTAGTAGAAGTAAAAGCAACAGCACTACTTGCAAGGCAGAGTGCCAAGAATTTCACATATATTATCTCATTCAATCCTTTCAACTCCTCAAAGTTATCCTCAGTTTACAGATGTGGTAAACAAGTACGAAGAGGTTAAGTTGCTTCCCAAGATCATAAATCTAAACAGCAGAGCCAAGACTCATACCAAGTCTGTATGACTTCAGGATAGAAGCTCTGCACTTTACTTTTGCCATTATTTTTAGTTTTATCCAATACTGAAAGAAAAACTCCTATTGATTATGACAATTAACTGTCAGTTTAGTGTTTTGAAGGGTACATTCCTAAGATTTTTGTTCACTTATCCAAAGATAATCTCTCTTTTAAACAATGAAATTCTATGAAAAACACATTTGCAAATCCAAATACCTAATAGCTTCTTCTTGCCTTCTTTTGCCTAAAATTTAGTTATGGCCATTAAGTATTCCAAAGGACCAATGGGACTGCATAATGAATCATTATTCATCTCTACAAATCTGGTTATGACTTTGATATAGCTACATTTTGCAATATAAAGAAGAGTTGGGAGAACACGAGATCATTTTTTTAAACCAGATAATTAAGCTCCCTATATGTAATAATCTCTGAAGCGAAAAGTTTTTTTTTTTTTTCCTTTAATTAAGTGAGAAAATTTTCCATTTGCTTATATCAAACACAAAGTTGAACGTCTCTGGAGATATTCAAGACCACGTACTCATAGTAGGAATTGGTTAAAAGCCAAACAGTATCAAAGATATCAAATGGTTGGTTACTTGAACTGCCCCATTATCGCCTTCGGCAACTTAATAATAAAAGATTAAATGCATCCAACAGGTTAGTACATTTTTTGAAAAAGGCACGAGGACAAAAGGTAATTTTTAATATTTCAAACTAACTAGCACTGGATTTTTAAACATGTGGGATAAAATTACTTGAGATATGGCTTTTCAGTATATTGCTACCAATCAAGAATATATATGGCCTAGTTGGAGAACAAGAATAGTCTTCATAAGGAACAGAGCCAATGTAAGAGATAGAAGATAAAGCCACAGTTGACTGAATGCTAAGCTAAATTGTTTGAATTTTCTCCTGCAATGAGGTTTCAGTTAAAAAAAAAAAAGCTTTTTAGAAAGTTAAATCTACTCTACATTGTAACCAGAGTTGAAGGGGGGAAATGTAAGTAGAGTAGCCAAGAGAGACAATGTTTTAATATTTTATGCATGAGAAGATAAAGGAAGTAGCAGAAGGAATGAAAAGGGATAATTTCAAACAACGGATATTACAAAAGATGATTTGACAAGATTTAGAGACCAGGAGCCAAATATAATTCTAAAATATTGAGCATAACAAGTGAACCTGGGAGAAATTATAAGACCCTAAAATAGGAAAATTCAGAGATTAAAGTTTTTCTCCCTGGGAGGGAGAGAAGGGGGAACAGGGAGAACTGGGAAGATAATAAATTCCATTTTAGAAGTATTGCATTTAAATTGAGAATGTTGGTGGGTTGTTAACTGCTGGACAGAAAAACCAAAGAGGACAGGCTAGAAATGAAAATCTGTAAGTAACTTACATGCTCATATCTTACATTAGTAAATCTTTTCAGTTTCTACAGTAAATTCAAGCACATTATCTCATTTAATCTCCACAGTTGCCCTTTTTTCTAGATCTCAAGGCACTGTAAGTCAAGTCACAGAGCTAGAAGTTAATATAATATAATAGGCATTAAAATACAGATCAGTAAACCCTTGAGGGTCCACAGTGCTGTGATAGTCACGATGATACCATACTGACTATGCATTTTTCAAAAATCACATTACAGTTGGCCCTTGAACAACAAAGGTTTAAACTGAGCAGCTCCACTTATATGCAGATTTTTCTCAGTGAATACCTGTATTGTTTTCGATTTGCAGTTGGAAGTCTATAGATACGGAGGGCAGACTGTATATACTGATCTATGCTTTTTATAAAAGAGCCTTGAGCAATCAAAGCATTTGGGTACCCATGGGGCTCTTGATACTAACCCCTTGAGGATACTGAAGGACAACTTAAGTTTCTGGGGAGTCGAAAGTTATACAAGGATTTTCGACTGCATGGGGGGTGGGTGCCCCAAGCCCTGCATTGTTCAAGGGTCAACTGTACATCATTCTTTTAGCTTTAAGATATAATTAGAGAAAATGCATCTTTTCTCAACTTCCTACTTCATAAAATGAACTTTAATATAATAATTAATTTCATTGTTATATATGTTAACAGACTAAAAGGTTACTATAGCACTAGATTGCAGTCCCATGACACAACACCTATTGCTCAAAATTTTTAAATATTCAGCCAAACAACAGATATAGTCAAGTGGAGAAATGGTAGAATGCATGTGAATATTTCTACTCATCTGAAAAGTGAAACAAGTTACCAACATTCCAGTTCCCTGGTAACATCATTTAAAAAATGTTATTCTCCACTCTGTATTGCTCCAATTTAGGTATGTGCTGCCAATCAAGCCACATATCCCACCCTGACAAACTTTTTAATAAAATATCAATTTATCCCTAAAAAGTGAATATCGTAAAAATACAAGAGACTAGCTCCTATAAGATAAATTACCTATTCCCCTGGGGTCAAATTTAAGTATTGAAAATCATAACTGTAATACCCCTAAATATGCTAATAACAATATTAACTCCCATCAATTCTCCCTCAATAATATCTCACATATTACCCCAGTTTCTCCCTTTTCATACCACCACCTTAAATCCTATACACATTATCTCTTTCATGGGTTTTTCTATGAACTTTTTCATGGTCACCCAACCTTCTAGTTGCCAATCATTTTACTCAATACCGCCAGATTAACTTTCCAGAAGCACACCTAATAAATATCAGGACAATGTCCCTTTTCCAACGTTTTTGTTGCCTTTCCCCTTCTTTAAGCTACTGTACCATCCATTTACTGTACTAAGTACCTGGCATGCATTATCTCATTAACTCTCCCAACCAACTCACTCAATTAGTAACTTAGCTTTAGCAAAGACAAGTAACCTGTCCAATGTCAAAGCTAAATGGTAAGACCTTGATTTACTTGGTACTAGAGCAGATCACATCCTCTTTTGAGTTCTTTTGCCTTCTTACCCCCAACCTTAATTCCTCACAGCTTCTCATGACCCCTAACATTTTTTGCTCTCCCCAAGAAAATATAGTGAGAGTAGTAGCCCTTTTCTTTAGAATAGGAAGGAAAAAAGTAGCATAAATATTTAAAAATATTTACCTTGGTATAAAATTTTTGTGTGTCTGTTTGAGTGACCAATCACGTACAGTGCTGAAAATGATATGGGAAATTGTGTACTGTTGACTCTATAAATCACTGAAATGTTATGTCTTGATTTATATTTACCAAAATTTTAAATTAAATCTTTGATCTACTAATTCCTTTTCTAGAAATTTATCCCAGAAAGTATGTTTGGAACAATTTGGGTATGTTAATTTTACTTCTTCAACTGTAAATTTAATTAAATCTAAATAAAGATCAAATATTTCCAACGAAAACTTACTCTAATTGAGATGTGCCATCAGTGTAAAATACATACTGAATTTTGATGACTCAGGATGGGAAGAAATCAATGTAAAATATTTCATTATTTTTTTGTATCTAATACATGTGGACAAGGTAATTTTTTTATAGATTGAATTAAATAAAATATACTATTAAAATGAATTTCAGTTGTTTAAAAAATTTTTATGTGGCTACTAAAGCATGAAGCTCTATGTGAACTGACATGAAACAAAGGCAAATGAATAAAGCAAGCTTCGAAATGGTGTTTACGTATCATTCCATTTTTACAGATGCACATAAAAGATATGTTTATAAAGTTATTAGCCAAAAATCTGGAAGAATATATACAATACTGTTTTCATTTACTATTAATGAACTGTAAGGATAACAGACCTCTCAGGTTTTATTTTCTACTTATACTTCTGTACTATTTGGCTATCTCACAAAACACACACAAAAAATGTTAGTTTTAGAATTTGGGTGGAAAACTCAAAGGCATTACAATTTTGAAAAACAGAGAAACTTTAAATTACAACTACCTTCTAAAATTCTATAAAAATTAGTAGCAGCAACAAAGCCCTTTTCGAGAGTTCCAGAACCTAAGTTATCAAAATACTATCCCTAAGGCCCTAACAATTTCATAAGCAATGTAACAATAAACTAAGAATTTCTTAATAAAGTACTTAAGAAATCAGACTCATGATTCTCCAGTAGTCAGGACTTCCTCTACCACATAAAAATGAATATACTACATCTTTAATTTTAAAATGGTAGGAAATCAGTTTACTAAAGGAATAAGGGCTTTAATTGTAAGAAAAGTTCCAAAAGGTACTACCAATACTTTAAAACATAGTAATGAAATTGCTGCCTTTGAGTCTTTCCTATAGTAGAAGTTCCAGAGTCCTGTCATAATTTTGATTGCATCTATTCTTTCGTTATGTTAGTAACTCGCAATGACAACTCTCAAAGAATTCTAATTACAAACTCACATAGCTACTGCTTTGTCTTCTAGATGCCTATTACTATGCCTATTCCATACAGATTTTCTCTATTCCTTTTACTCTTGAGTTTCAATCCTTTAGTCAATTACTTGTCACAAGTTTCGGGTCTTTAAAAACATATTATAAGAGATTCCAATTTTTGACCTCAGGTGATTTATAGCTTACTAGAGAAAACGATATGCTCCAAAGGTCAGTGAATTAGTCGATGATTACCTCAACCTAGATGGCTTGCTGGTATGCAATTCAACAACTTGCCATTAAAAAAAAGAGAGAGAGAGAGAGAGAAAATAGTTTGCCTCCTCATTGAAGAAATACCAAATAGCCATTTCAGAGTTACTAGAACAGGAGCATTAAGAAAAATTAATAATAAAGATTCATACCTATCGTTATTTATAAATTAGACTAAAGAGGGGACAGTAGAGAGTATCTTCAGGACCAGAAATAGAGTTGTGTCATCGGAACAGAAGAAACTGAGAAGACTGATAAAAGATACAAATCCAGCAATAGATTATTTATTTTGGAGAAAAAGGAAGTTAAAAATCTCAAATCCAGCTCCACCTTGACAGAAATTCAGAAAGGAAGAAAAACAGCTTTCTGAAGCTTCGTATATATATCCCAAACATTACACAAAAACGAGTACCTAAATGTAGGTACTTTTTAAGTGCACTTAAGTCCTAGCAGAGCACTCAGTTCAGTGTACTCATAGAAGGCAGTAAATTATTTTAAATAAATGCAGTCTTAAAGGCACTTCTGAAACACACAAGCAAAATACAGAAAGCCCAGTTAGGTCAAATCAAAGTACTGTAATACATTTTAAGTGACATCATCGATCATTTTCTGTGACAATGTAAAACCCTCAAAATGTGAAATTATTTTTTAAAATGAATTCTCAGTTTTTTGATGTAAAGTTTCTGATACTATTGTGAAGCCAAGGAGTTACAACTTTCATCAAAAAAAGCACAATTCAAAAGAGTTTAGCTATAAATACAAACGGTATAATTTCTAATATTTAGAATAACTAATTAGATATACTAAAAATTGGCAAAAACCTGAATGAATCTCCATAGTTATTTCACATTTGTTGATTTGTCACAAAGCATTGTGCAGCCATAAAACAAGGCTGGGGGAGGATTAAATACTTATTAAATATCTACTATATGTCAAAATATTTTGCTCTGTGCCTTCCGCACCTTATTTTAACCTTCTCGAACATCTTCCCAGGTGGCTACATGTTATCGATGAGGAAAGTGAAAGCTTGGCTGGGAATTACAACATGAAGTAACTTCACAACTCAGCTGACCCCCTGAGGCTCATTCCACCACATTACTACAATTTTCATTTCTCCTGCTGACTTTTTGCCCAAAACAAAAGTAGGCAAACTAAGCCCACAGGCCAAATCAAGAATACCCTGTTTTTATAAAGAGTTTTATTAGAACAGTCACATTCATTTGCACTTTGCACTATAACAGCAGAGTTGAATACTTGCAACGGAAATGATATGGTCTGCAAAGCTTAAAATATATACTATCTGGCCCTTTATAGAAAGTTGCCAACCTCTGACTTAAAGGATCAAAAATGCCAAGAACATCAGAAGCCTTAAAACGTTAATGTTTAGGGTCTTTGAGATAACTATTAACTTACAAAAGAACTTTAATATTATGAGTCAAAAGGCCAAACTGCTTGAATTTTTATAATAAGTTAATCATATAAGCCCAAATTTGTAAAAATGATAAAATTAAACAGCCCAATTACAAGATTACTGATAAATAGATCAATGGAATACAGAGTCGAAAAAGACCTACACAAATGTAGTCAAATGGTTTTTGACCGAGACAAAGGCAATTAAATGGAGAAAGGATAGTCTTTTTAACAAACGGTATTGTAACAATGGGACAACTAAACTCAACTCAAACCTCTCCATACAAAATTTTGCTCAACATGGAACATAAATCTAAATGTAAAACATAAAATTACAAAATCTGTAGAAGAAAATGAAGGAGAAAATCTTTGCAACCTTGAGTAAGGCAGAGGTCCTAAACACAATACTGAAAATAAGAACCATAAAAGAAAATACTGATACTTTGGACTTCATCAAAATTTAAAGGTCTGCACTTCAAAAGATACTGTTGAGAATGGAAAAGGCAGCCACAACTGGGAGAAAATCTTTGCAAATCACAAATCTGACAAAGACTTACAGAATTCTTAAAACTTGACAATAAGACAATTCAATTTTAAACTGGGCAAAAGAGTTGAACACTTCAACGAAGATATATAAATGGCAAATAAGCACATGAAAAGATGCTCAGCATCATCAGTCATAAGAAAAATGCAAATAAAAACCACAATGAAATACTGCTACATACCTATTAGAATGACCAAACTAAAAAAGATTTACCATACCAAGTGCTGATGAGGACGTAACATAACTGGAACACTCATACATTGCTAATGGAAAAAGTCGTTCAGCCTCTTTGGAAAAGTTTCATATCATACAGTTTCCTATGCTGCTATAGGAATTAATAAAAAACTAATAAAAAAATTAATAAAAAAAATTACTAACAAATTAATAAAAAACTCAGTGGCTTAAAATAACACAAATTTATTATTTTACATTTCTGTAGGTTAAAAGTCTGACTCTGACTCCCTGAGCTGATATCAAGGTGTTGGCAGAGCTGCATTCTTTTCTGGGGGCTCTAAAGGTTAATCCATTTCCTGGCTTTTTTCAACAGGCCACCACATTCCTTAGTTGATGCCCCGCCCTCCTTCTCCATCCTCAAAACCAAGAACTCTGGCCTTGCTTCCATTGTTACATCTTTTTTTTTCTGAATCTACAGCTTTTCTTCCCTTTTTAAGGACCTCAATGATACACTGGACCTACCTGAATAATCCAGGATACTCGCCATATTTTAAAGTCAGTTAATCAGCATCCTTAATTCCATCTGTAACTTTAATTCACCTTGCCATGAAAACAAATTTATTCGCAGGTTCCAGGAATTACTCGGCCTACCACAGTCAAATTTAAGGATAAACATACAATTACTTCATGACCCAGCAATTCCACTTCAAGGTGCTCACCCAAGAGAAATGAAGACTTATTTTCACACAAAAACCTGTTTGCAAAGATATACAGCAGTTTTATTCATAGTAACAACAACAACAACAACAACTGAAAATAACTCAAATGTCTTTCGATTGGTGGATGGATAAACCACCTGTGGTACATCTGTACAACAGAATACTATATTCAGCAATAAAACAGAAGGAACTGCTGATACATTCAACATGAACACAAATGTATTATGTTAAATGAAAGAAATCAGACTCAAAAGGCTTAAATACTGTACGATTTCTTTTATATGATATTCTACAAAAAAACTACAGAGAAAGACAACAGATTATTAGCTGCTAGAGGTTAAGGGCGGAGAAAGGTTGACTACAAAGAGAGGCTCAATTCTGGATGCTGGAATTGTTTTGCATCTTGATTTTGGTAGTTGCACTGCTTTATGCATTTGTCAAAACAATTCTACAATGAAAAGAGTTCATTTAATTTCTTGTAAATGAAAAATAAAGTCTTTTTGAAATAAAGAACACAAATATATCATTTCTCACTCTAAAGAGCAGCAAGAATTTAAAAATATGTCACTGCCAATCTGACAATTTCAAGTGTGGGCAAGCATGATTCAGATACTGTTGGCAGGAATGTAAGTTGTTACAACTTTAGAGGATAATTGGCTGCAGCTAGTAAAATTGAAAATGCACATCAACCTACAGCCCAGCAATTCCACTTACAGGTGCATACACACTCTAGGGAAACCTTCACACATGTGTTTGAGGAGATATACATAAGATATTCATTAAACATTTGAAATATTGAAAAACTGAAAATCCTTCAGTAGAGGAATTATTAATTGTGGCCAGTAGTTATTAAAAAATAAGAAAGAAATGTGTAAGGGAAAGAATCAACCTTGCTGGCTACATATACAATTTTGAGAAGGGTAACTTACTGGTTTGCTTATTTAACAAGAGTATATAGTGAAAAGAGCACCATAGTTGGAATATGGAGACAAGCATACTGGTGTTTAGTTCCTACTATGCCATCAACTAGCAGTCAGACTATGGACTACTTAACTCTATAAATCTCACTTTCCTTTTCCTGGAAAATGAAGAGGTTAGGCTATACAACCACTAAAATTATTTCCAGCTCAATAATTCTATGATTCAATAAGTTTATAATTAAAAATTATATTCTAAAGCACCTATGTCAAGAAACTTTTTCCCAGACACCTTGAAATCAGAAACTACCAGAGCAATAGGACATCTTAGTATACTGATACATAAAATGGACCAAATTTCCTGGTATGTCTTTGATGAGCTTTTTAATCAAGATTAAAATTCAAAAAGAACATAATGAACTAAATCCACTGTGTTGACCTGGGTCGCCCTCAGGTAAAACATACATTCTGATCTCTCATTTTAACTTTCTAAAACAAGTTAATATTACTGAGTCCATCTTTACTTGTCAAGTCTGCCTAGCCAAAAGTCATTCAGGTACATGGTAAGATGCACCTGCTTTTTTAAAAACAAAGTGATGAATTGCTTTTCGTATTTTGCCTGTTTCATCTATAAAGATCTTACATTATAATAGCTTCAGCCTGCTACAAAAATTTAAAGAGCCTTTAAAAACTTGTAATGTGCCATGTCCACGGGGATCTAGTAAAAAAAAAAGTTCATAATCCAAAAAAGCTTATTTAACAATTTCATTACCACCAATACTTACACTTCAAAGACACTAATAACCAACATGTCATTTATTCCATTTGTTCCAGAATTTAAAAGGTTATTAACTTCTAGTATAATCCAAAAGCATAATTAGGATACGATCGTAAAAACAAGATATTACTTTCTTTAAAAATCAGAAATATCAACGCCTTTTACCTTGTCAGTAAGTACAATATTTCAAAATTGTTTTAAAGGCTTTCCAAATCTAAATTCTTACAACTCTAAACGACTAAGAAGGCAAAACACACTATACACTACTTCTAAAAAATCCTAGCTATCAGATTTTAAGTTTAGCGCCAACTGCCAACAAAAACCTTTCGACCGAAACCTAAATTCCGTACACATTACTGTATGTCAATCAACTAAACATAAGGTGAGTTATTATTAGGAAGTTACATAATTTGCACCAAAGACTGTTTAAAGCGCCTTTCATTAAATGCAGCTTACAACAATTTACTGGCTTCAAAGTTCACCTTGCAAACTTAGAGTAAATTATTAGAAACTATTTACGAGATTAGGCTTTTCTTTAAAGTAGTCACAAGGAAGTAAGAACTGTTTGTTTATTTGTTTAAAGAGTGCAAAGAGCAGCTGAATACCAGGAGCTGAGTCAGGCAGAGGAACGCTGACTACATTCCGTCTTCTCAAGGAAAGTGTTCGCCCAGCCGATTTCCCCGACCTGGCCTGGGGGGAGTCCTGGGAGCCCCGAACGTGGGGACCAGGATGCAGAGGACAGGCGACTCCCCGCCGCGCCCCCTACAACTCGGGCCAGGCGGACCCGCCAAGGTGGGTTCCTCTTCAAGAGAGGGAACGGGCACAGCCAGGCAGCGTTCCTCCAAGAGACAAAGGTTGGGCTCACGCCCTCCGCGGCTGGCTGCGCCTCCCGCTGCCTGGAGCAGCCCGCCGAGCTGCCCCAGGTCCTGCCTGGGCCCAGCGTGCGGCGTGTGGGGGAGGGGGGCGCGCCCGGCAGACCCTCCCCCGCCGCGCTCTGGGAGACCTGTTGATTACGACCTCCGCACGGAGCCACAGCGGGTCCGCCTCTTACCTCTGCGCCACAGCAGCCGCCGATCCTCCCACCCCCGCCGCTCCTAAACACTGCAGAAACGACAGTTCCCCAACGGCACTTAAGATACCGGATAAAGAATCCCGAAACTCCCGATTCCCCACCTCACAATCCTTAGTCTCCGCCCCTACCCCACGGCCAGTCGCCGCCGTCGCCGCCGCCAGCGACTCCACCTCGAGACCGCGCGAGACCGGCCCCCGCGGCCGCCGCGAGTCCGCGCACGCGCCCCCGGGACTCTGGCACAGCGAACGCGCCTATCCCAGTCGCTCTTGGGTGTGCCCCGCCCGCTGCTAGGCAGGGAGGCTGGCGCGGCTCGCCCAATCCCGAGCCCGCGCAGAGGGAGCGCCTGTTCATTGGTCGGCTCTGCAGCCCCAGGGGCCGGTCGCGCGCACTTGCGCGCCTCGAAATATAAAAGGCGTACTGCGTTGGGCTCTTCGGCGCTCGCAAGTCGCATTAGGGTTGGGTTTGCGGCCGGTGTTGTGCAGGGAACGCGAGGTTTTTCTGAGAGGTATTCGAGAGTAGGCTAACGTTTACAGCCCCTAACTCTTCTCTCCTTGGGTGACCATCTGTTCCTGAAGATAATCTGATTCCCCGTGAAGCGCAGTCTTAACATTTGTTTTAAAAAGAACCATGCTGAATGTGTACTGTTCCACGGAATTCTCTGCTACCGCAGAAGACACCAGAAAGCTAGCCAGCTAGCACCGAGTTCTGACCACCAGAAAGGAAGGATGCCAAGTGCCACAGCTGTTTCACAAAACTCGAGCGAATGGATTTAGTTACCTGGGCCAACCCACAACCAGTGCATGGAAATCCAGATAAAACAGTCTCCATAATTCCCTAGAAACTGATAGCCTTATCCAAAAGGAGGGGAAGAGGTTAGTGAGTGTGACTTGTTTCCTTTTCTAAGTTCTTAAATGCGTAAAATAATAACTCAAGAAGCTTCCTCTAGCTCCTCAATGCATTTTTCTTCCTCTAACTCAGAATTTCTCAACCTCAGGGCTATTGAAATTTGGGCCCTCATTTTTTGTTGTGGGAGCTGTCCTACACATTGTAAGATGTTTAGCAGCATCCCTGGTTTCTACCCTCTAGGTGCCAGTAGCGTCACTACCCCATCAAAAAATGTCCCTAGACATTGCTAAAAGTCCCCTGGCGGGAGGGAGGTGGGGGACGGGGTTACCTCCAGTTAAGAACCACTAATCTAAAACAGAGGATATCACTGAAGACTTTGCAGACATAAAAACGACAAAAAAAAAAGAAAAAGAACCACTAATCGTTGTTCAAAGAAATGGCCTCTTCAGAGAGTCTTTCATTACCCATACATTCCAATTGTCTAGACTCAAGCTATCTTGCCTAACACCCCTACCCAAACGAACCTTCCAGCTACCTAGCCCTGCTTCACCAGCTAGTTGGACTCCTCTGTCACAGGACCGCACCCTAATAAAAAGATCATTATCTGTGAGATAGCAGTAACTAATCTCAAATTATGTGTAAACTTCTTTGTAAAGTAGTATAGACTTTTTTTTTTTTTCTTTACTTTCTAAAGGTATTTTCAGTTTAAAAGAGGTTAGAACTATGCCAAATAAAAAGTTTTTTTCACTGGTAAATAGAGCCATTCCCAGAATTCCCAAATCACTGAAATTATTGGCCTCGTGTGCCAAAAATGAAGGGCAGCTGTAAGAGTGGAAAATATCGAAACTGGAGGTAAGGTGATTGTATTTGAGTTTTAGCTTTTATGCTAACTAGTTTTGTGATTTGGATGCGTGACAAGTTTCCTAGGCCTAAGTTTCTCATCTGTACCATAACAGATGAGAAAACTTTTTTATTCTGGTTTTAAGATTCCGATAGCCTCTGCATATGGAATCTAACATGGACAGCAAAGGAAGTTAAGAAAATATGATATCTATCCCAAAATAAAATGAAATGGGTGATCTGTGGTTTAGACCCCCTATCAGAAGAGTTGTGAGAAAAGCCTTCTCACAAGACAGTCCACCCTCGAGTCACCCTGATAAATTTGTAACTAAGTGTTTTGGGTTAGTCATGAAAGCCACACTGTAAAATCAAGTGTTCGGTGGAGAGTAATCATAGTAAATATCCTTTCTCCTTCCTCTTCTGGGCATCTGCTTAACCCATCATCTGCCAATAGCCTCCATTAGAAGTTTATGTAATAAAATGTTGTGCTATTTTATTTCATTAAAGATTTTGGGGAAATATATTAATATTGCATTTCAGTCATTTGTAGCAGGTCTGAAATCTCAGTGTTCAAGATTCTACCATTCACCATTAATTGTGAAATCCTTAACTTAAGACTATTATATCCCTTTGGTTTTATCATCTCTGTATACAAGTGAAAGCCGAAGTTTTCATAATTGAATTAGTAGCCTAATCGCTTATAATAGTGTGAACCAGATGATCAGAAATAATGTAAATTGAAAGAAGAATATTCACTGATTCAGATATAAAAAAGTTATGAAACAAGTTCATAGGTACATCAATTAAATGTTTTTAAAATTTAAATACCAAAAAAAAGCAAACCAACGAACAATGAATTTTTCTAATTGGATTTAGTTATTTCGATGATTTGTAGTACTTTTTAACCTTTCACAAATCTAGCTAAAATTATTATGTCCCTAAGCTAAGAACATTATGTAGTTGTTGCCATGTGAAGTGAGAGATCCCACTATCTGCAGTTTGCATCAGCGTCATTCAGTACAGCTCAGTATATTCAACTGACTTTAATAAATATTCACTCATTAATTCAAAAATAATATACCAAGTACTTCCTATGTGCTGAGGACCATGTTGTAGGGAACTGAAACATATGGCAGTCCATGTCCTGGAGGAATTAAGTAAGGTGGAGGAAGGGGACAAGATAAAACAAGTCCATATAGGTAAAACGTAGTATAGTAATGAATATAAGGTGCTCTTTGGACTCAAAGAAAGGTAAAGCATTATGCTATGAGAAGCTTTACTATCTAACGAGGAGGGAAAAAGAGTGAGAGAATAAACTACTAGGAAAATACCCGCAATAAAAGGAAAACCGAGATCTTATAAATGGCTTTAAAAGATAAACATAAAACTTTTTATCAATTTGAATGACTGAGGGAAGTACACAGAGAAAAGCATGGGCTTATTATGGGGATAGCGAGTAATCAACAATAACTTCAGAGTAGCATATTTAATGTTTAGAATATTATTCATCACACTTTCATTTGTACCCTTTTTAGGTGACCCTGTGCTAGGCTGGGGATATTACGGTGGCCAGGGCATGGAAGCAACTGGTGTCCTATGATAGATAATTGGATAAAGAAGCTGTGGTACATATATACAATATTACTCAGCCATAAGAAGAGATGAAATACTGCCATTTGCAGCAATGTGGATGGACCTTGAGATAATCATGCTAAGTGAAATAAGCCAGACAGAAGAAGGTGAAAACCCCATGATATCACTTATACGTGGGATATAAACCTAAAAACAACAAACGAACAGGAAAAATAAGCAGAGACCCATGGACATGGACTGTAGACTAGTGGTTACCAGAGGGGGAAGGTAGATGGAGTAAAAGGGGTCAAATATGTGGTGACAGAAAGAAATTCAACTATGGGTGGTGAACACACAATGCAATGTATATATATACCTTACCGTGGAATTGTACACCTGAAACTTACTGGATTTCGTTAACCAATGTCACCATAAAAACAAACAAACAACAACAACAAAAAAAAAACAAAAATGAACGTGGTCCAGGAGAATATCTATTTTGAAGATGGGAGGAGGCAAATTTGGAGCTCGGAAATTTTCCTAATGAAGGAAAGACCAAGACTGAATGCCAAGAGAAAGGAAATCAAGTTTGTTCTCCTAAAAGGGGCTATAAAATTACTCATCTTTTCCTCACTAAGTTCCTAACCAAATTTCTATTTTGTTTGTGTAACATATCTCAGCAGCTGCCTTAATTCATATTTATATGCGAATACCCGTGACTCAGTCTGGGGTGTTATCTGTGCTGAACTCTAAAGAGATGAACTCTAATGTCTCTTCTATCCTGTCCTGGACTCACTCTAATTAGGATTTAACTCCACCACTGCTTCAAGGTCACCTGTTAGAGCACTTTGTTAAATGCAAAGGTTTGTGTTCAGTCCTCCTCTTCCGTGACCTGCCAGCAAGCATTTGATACCACTGAGCATTTTTTCCATTGTGTCCCCTGGGTGGCTGAAATACCACTCTAGCTCCTCTTCCTACCCACTGGAATCTCCTCCTCAGTCACGTTTGCTGGTTCTTCTTTATCTCCCTGATGCTGAAAGTTGGAGAGTCCCAGAGCTCTAACATTCGATATTTTAGTTCTGTTCCTGGGTTTGAATCCCAGCTCTACCACTTGCTAGCTGGTTAATCAGAAGAAAGTCACTTAATTTCTCCAAGATTCAATTTCATCATCTATAAATTGAGGATAATAGAAGTAGCTACTTCTTACAGTGGTTGTGAAGGCTAAATGAATCTATATATGTAAAGTGCTAACATGCCAGGCACTATATGTATTTCTCCTTATTCTTAACATCATGTTCTTTATCACTCACTCCCTATGTGATTGCATCTAGTTTCCGTGGCTTTAAATTTCATCTATACACTGTCAACTCTAAATTTATCTCTAGCCCGAACTTCTGCTGTAACTCCAGAATCCTGTAATCAACTTTTAGCTCAACACCTCCATTCGAATTTCTAATGAGCATTAAAAACTTAACATATCAGAACTTTTCTTTAGTTTTCTTCATTTTGGTATATGGTAGTATCACTATTCCAATTGCTCAGGCTTTCTTTCACACTGCACATCCAATTCATTAGGAAATCCTTTTATTTCTATCTTTAAAACATATCCAGAATCTAACCACTTCTCACCAACCCCATTGCTACCACCCTACTACAAGACATTGTCATCTTTTGCCCATATTACTGCAATAGGCTCTTTCTCACTGTATTTTCCCTTCTCAATACTGCAGCCACAGCGATCCTATATGTGTGTGTGTGTGTGCATGTATATATATATATTTTTTTTTCTAGCTATACGATATATATATACATATATATATTTTTCCTAGCTATATGATTTTTGAACAAGTAATTTAACCTCACTAAGCTTTCGCCAGCTATCTGTTAAACAGGAAAGTAAGAATACCCCTCAGATTATTGTGAAGATTGCGAATGCAAGCAAAGCTCATTGTAGAATGACTGGCAGCTTTTTGAGAATGAGTAAGTGGTGGCTTTTAAAATTCAAACTATTCTTTTGATGGGGACTGTCTATAGTTTCCTTCTTATTATTTAAAAGTATGGGGATTTTTTAAAAACTTGGTTGAAAATGGCATTCATTGATTCCACAGATACTATCTCAGTCCAGGTGATCAGCTAGAACACAAACATGGAAAGAACATGGTCCCCCGCCCCTTCAAGGACCCCATAGTGCCCAGTGTTAGAAATAACAGTGTCGGGCTAATGTCCAGGTGAGAAAAGTAAAACCAAAGACAATAACAAATTTATTCAACAACCACAAAGAAAAGAAGCCCCACAGATAACAATTGAGTTTATGAATCGAAAACCTTATAGTTTTGTGTAGTTCTCTACCTTCCTTTAAAATCAATATCTACAGTATTTATTTATTTATTTAATTGAAGAAATAATTTAAAATTTTCCCCGTCTACCTCTCCCCTCCCCCTCCCTCTCCACAGTTATTAAGATTCAAGAAATTAAATTGACATAGATTTAAATGCTTAATGATCAGTAGTAGCCTTTATTTCTGCCATATGGAAGACACTGCTTTGTTTTCCCCATGTGTTAGTCGTTATTTCTTGAGCTGTGCTTGTTTTTTAGTTTAGTAGTTTGTGTTTATCTGAAAAAAAACAAAAGATGGAGAAGTCAGTTCAATTAATTCAGAGTAAGTTATTTCTGGTAAAAAACTTTAAAATACTAAATATGAGTAAAATAAGTGGTAGAAATAAGTAAAATTACATTTATAATACTGCTTTTCTTCTTAATAAGACAGTAAAGATCCTTTGAACAGATAAGTTCTCATTTTTTAAATCTAGAGTTTGAAGCAATGTTAAAGGAACCTCTTAAGTTCTTAAAATTTTCATTTTAAGCTATATCTAAGAATCTAATAAATCAAGATGCCAAGATTAAGATTATGGGCTTTTATTCTTTAGTATATATGCATGTCATTGAATTATTTGCAAGTTTTTGATGTGTGCTAAATTGAGTCCTAAATAAGTCATATGTATGTGACATTTATATACACATAATATATGCTCATTGAAAGAAGGGGCCAAGTAACTTTCACATTACTTCAGTTGTAATAATATGATCTTTATTAGTAACAAAACTTTTTCACCATTTAAAAATATCTTCTACCTTTTCCCATATAAAAGCATTTCATAGTTTTAATACTTGGGGAATACTTTTTAAGTTTCAGAAGAGTTAAATGTGGTATGTATGTCATCATTTTTGCCCTTCTTTGCATTTGCAGATCTCTCTTAATGAGGCCCCAATATTTGAATTTCATTGTTATAGAATATGTCAGTCAAAAGAAGAAATCATTATAGAATATTGGATTATCTTTAAGGGCATTCCTCTCTCTAAATCTGTAATATTTTGAGATACGGCAGGGCTTGGGACTTTCCCTAGGTGGATGTAGGAACCAGCATATGTCACTCTGAGTACCACCCCTTCACTGTCTACCACTACCATAGAAAAATAGTAAGAGCATACTTAAGGGGAAAAGGAAGTGACAGAAGAATAGGCACAGACAAAAGTGTATGTGGAGGGTAGTAGATTATTGTGCATGGACAGCTGTTATTTTGGGGCCACACTGTTTTCCTCTGATGCATGACCTTTGGCCCATGGTGTGCATCTGGGTGTTAATAAACTAAGTGCTCAAGTGCTAAGCTGGATGACTTTGGTGGCAGAGTGACAGAAAGGTGGAAAGAAGGATAGGGACCTCAATTCCATCATCAGAGCCCTGATGGGATGAGGATGTGGCTCCTGCTAAGGTTACTTCTGGTTCTCCAATCTTCCCTCAATTCTGCAGACTTAGCCCATACGTGTACACACACACACACACACACACACAGCATTAATTATATTGGGAGAGGCAGCTGAAAAAAGTTTCCTTTTTTTTTTTTAGGCAAGGCAACCCTTGATTGACCTCACAGATGGCAAGGACCTTGTCAGTTTACGATCCCTTATTTTTTACGCCTACTGCCCCTAGTCTTCCTAGGCGGTCTCCCATCCAAGTACTAACCAGCCCCGACCCTGCTTGGCTTCTGAGATCAGATGGGATCGGGCTTGTTCATGGTCGCATGGCCGTAGATGAAAAGTTTCATTCTTAAGTAACTCACTGCCAAGCTGGTTTCTCAAAGACACCATATACAGCTATGCAGATTATGCATTGCACACAGACCGCGATGTGAACGGGGCGTCCCACACCGTGCAGTGTACAATCTGCACAACTGTCCTTGGCAGCCCAGTAGGTACTCTATAAATATTTTATCTAATGTTGGTATAAAGGAAAGAGGCCTTGGTGTGTTGGCTAATCTAAGAAAGCAGGTTGGGAAAGAGTTTTTTGGATCAAAGGGGAAAGGTAAGAATGAGAATGAAAGGAATCACTTATAAAAGCAGCAGCAAGTAATTCTCTTCCAGTGCCTTATCTGAAGCTCCCTTTCTTCCCTGTGCTGAGGTTACATTTTCACCCATGAAATAGATTCTAGAGCGGAAACCACAACACACCCTCAACAGTCCAGCCCACCTCTATCGTTACTACAATAGAAGTAATAAGAGTCAATGTTAAAAGATTCGACATACTGACAACTTTTTGTGAAAGTGTCATGTCTGTCCTTTATATCTATAGAGATTTATAGTTGTAAAAAATTACCTTTAGGTTGTCCTACATGTTTTTTTCCATTGGCCTTTCCTTTTTCTGTTTTACTTTCCTCACATCCATTCCCCCTGAGAAAGGGGGAGACAGATGAGGCACAAGATTGAGGAAATTAGAAGAGGACTCGAGGAAATTAGAAGAGTCAGAGGGCAAAAAGAAAAATAGTGGGGAAAGTGGAAGAGAGAGGGCAAGTGAAGAAGAAAGAAAAAAGCCAAAAGCAAGAGAAACAAGGCTCAGAAAGAGAGAGAACTTATTTGGGATCTTAAATTTAAATGATGTTCTAACCATCTCTTCAAAAAGGTCTTTATTCTTTCCAATGGAGCCCATTGTTAAATTTCACAAACAGGTTCCCTTTAGGATCCTCCCACCTTTTCTCTTTTTAGCCCAAGTTTCATAAACAGAAAATGAACCTGGCTGCTTAGGATTCCAAGGAATTTGATTTGCAATCAGAAAAGATGGGTAGCGTGGTGGGAGGACACTCCCAGTATTTCTTAAGTATTTTTCCCTCTCTCCTTTTCTTGAATATCTATTGTTTGTCTCAATTTTTTTTATTTTGGAAAAATACCGTATGATCATAGATAAGCCTACTGTTTGGGCTCACTGTAAATACATCAGCAGAGTTAAGGAGAATAAAGTTTAGAAAGATAAGAAATTAAAAGTCAAGAAGGAAGAGAAATGGATCCAGACTCAGAGAGTTGGGTTTAGCTCGGGCCCTACCTTGTAGCATTTTCACAAAAACAGTATATTTCAAGTGCTACTATACGCAAAATGTTAACTCAGAAAGGAGAAAATGTGATTCTTTCAAACTGACGAGAGGTTTGAGAGGAGAATTAGAGACCATGCCCCCAACTAGCATTGCCAAGGAGTTGGGCTAATGTGAATCTGATGAGGTTAATGCTACCAGAGATTTGTTTTATTGCAGTGGGAGCACTTACTATTCTGGCTTCTTTCTAGAAATCAGATCTACAGACTCATTTTTAATATGTAATCAATAAATTCAATGGGACAAGGGATTAAGATTCTATCAATCTTTGTTTTTCTTGGGGTAAAGAGTGTTAAGTATAAGAGTATGAAAAAGAAAAAAGAAGTGATTCAGAGGAGTGTGAAAAGGGGGAAAGAAATGCTAATCAGAGGGAAAACTGAAAAACTATACAATCCTAGGGAAAAATGGGAAGATAGATGAGAGAAAAGTAGAGAGAATGAGAAAGTACACGAAAGAAAAGAAACAGGGAAAATAATTAATACTTTGTGAAAACTGCATGTCAAATTTGTATCTTGTACTATCCTTGCAATTTAACATTTGTTCTTTGCTTTGCTCCTCATTTCCAGAGCCCCATTTCAAGCTGCGTGCTACATTTACAAAGATGGGCCACCAGGACCACACATATCAGCTTATAAAATCATAACAGCTGAAAGGGACTTGAGACAGCTAATCAGGCCCCCCTCATTCTCAACCCATATGCACACACATTTGACAGTCGAAGAAATAAGGCCCAGAGAGATTAAATATAACATCCAGGGAACAGAAGAAGTGCAGTTAGGAGTCAAACCTAGGGCTTTTGATTCTAAATTTAGTGTTTCGTAGTTGGTTTCTTCACTTTCCAAAATCCATCCCATTCCTCTTCCCACTATGTTTCGTGGACTCACAACTGCCTAGTCACGTTGCCTCCCAAACTCTGTCATCTTCGGTGTTTTTCTTTCCTCTCTTGTTCCCACAGATAGTCGGTCAGTACATTTTGTTGACTGTGTATTCATGTCCTTGTTTCCATCTGACTGCTTCTTACCTGGTTCAAGACTTTGGCACCCTTTACCTGGACTATTATAATGACTTCCTACCTCTAGCCCCCTCCAGCTTCTCCTGGAGATTGCAGCCAGAGTAATCGTCCTAAAATGTAACACTAATTTTGTTGTTTCTCTTTCAGTGGTTCTGCCTTACCTACCAAACAGTATTATCCAAACTCCTGAGCATGGCCCGAGACCTCCATAGTTTGGCTCCCATCTTGCTTTCCGGCTACTTCACTCACTACTCCTCAACTGAGCATGCTCAGCATTGTCCCATCCCTTTGATTTTGCTCACATTATTCCCTATATCCACGATATTCATTTCCTCTTTCTTAACTCAAAGACTGACTCATTCATTGAATCTGTCATGATTTTCTCTCGAGCTAAAACTAGGTCCTCCACTTTTCTCTTAAAGCACCTATACCATTACCATTTATGTTATTTGTGCACATGTCTTGAGGCCAGGTAATATGTTGTGTTATTTATTTATTCTTAATTTCTCCCAGACCCTGTCAGTTCCTCATATATAATAGATAGGTATCGAATGCTTGTTCAGTTGAACTAAATGAGTTTGTGCCAGAAGACAGGTGAAAGAGTCAGTCACGTATAGGATGAATATAAAAGCATCAGTGTCCTACATTAATTTTAAATTTTCATGACTTGGATAATGAATGCTTCAGCATGTATGTAGAATGTACTAATTATGTGTTAATGTACTACGTATTAGTGAATAAGGCTGCTGCAAGATTGATCCTTGCCTTTAGAAAATAAGAGGAAAATATTTACCTAAGGACATCTCTGAAATTTCTACAAACTCACTTTGATTTCTTTTTGAAGTAAAATTTGGGGTAGAAATTGATAGATGAAAATTCTATGTGCTGCAAAGGAGATTTTGCATTTTTTCTTGTAAACTGCAATAGCATTCCCCTACAATGTTCTCAGGTTCAATACTGCAGATCATAAAATAGTTAAAACCACATTGCAGTGATGTTCGTCTGCTGCTTTTGGATAATGAAGCTCAGTGGGAAGGCCCAAAGACAAATCCTATATAAACACCTATCCTCTCATCATTTTTTTTGTTTTGTTTTTGGAGGACTCTTGCAAATGTGACTGAAAATTGCCTTTAAGTGTTGGTTTTTAAAGTAGAAGTATTTTTTTCTCTCTCCACTTAGGTCCAGTGAAATGTGCCTCTATGTTCCTTCCATGACGTATTTTTATGTGCATGACTGGAGCTGAGGTCTATCCCCGCCGCCTCTCCCAGGTTAGACAGTAACTTAGAACTGGGTCAGCAGCCAGCAAGGGAAGAGAATCTCCACTGGTGCCTGTAAGACAACCTTCACGTCAAAAGCTTGTTACGATTTTAAAATCCTGAGACAAGGGAATATGTAAAGAAAAAACTGCCAGGAAAAAAACATTAAACGGTATCACCTGATGGCACAGCAGAGGCCAAAGATGCAAGCAGAAAGAAAAGAAAGGCCAAATGATTTTAGATTCACTAAGAAATTTAGCTGTGACAAGGGGCCCTATTGTTTGAGTTCTGCCTACAGAGCCAGCCTGGAAGTGGTTCATGCCCAGGGAGTTAGATTCTGGGAACTAGGAAACCAAACTCTATGAGCACAGAAAAACGTGAGGTGATGCCAACACTTGAATGACAGCGTGAAGATAGGCTCTGAGAAAGAGTTTCTGCAGTGTAGAACTCTCAGAATGGAGCAAAGATGGGAAAGGGAATGCATCAAAACATCTCTCGAGATTCCTTTGCTCTTAACTACTCCGTTCCAGGACCCAGAGATGACTACCAAATACCAGGGATCACAAAGCAGTGTAGTGGAATTTGTTCCATACCTGAAGTGTCTGAAACAGTTCTCATGCTCCTATAAAAATAAATAGCACATTTCAAAAATTTTGCCAGTGTAACCACAAATATTTAGAAAAGAATGACTGAGTATGAGATAACTGGCCATTCTCTAAATGCTTTGTAGGTAGAATGAAACATGTTTAGCAAGCCTAGGGCATTATCGATTATAAAACATATTAGAGTAAAATTACCTAAATTTCTCTAGCATGCAAGCTATCCAAACTATAAAAGCCATAAAAGTGAATTGTACGTAATAACATATAATCTATTTTTATTGTATCTATTACTTGTCTCTAAATGAGGCTGGGGCATCCCTATCTTGCTGCCTCTCCAGCCCCTGAAAACTTATTTGGGGCTGAGACTGAGAGAAGCTCAGATGCTTACATAAAGGGTCAATTGTGTTGGGAATATAGGCTCCCTTAGAGACCAGGGGATAAATCCTGAAATGGATGGGTACCTGGGGTAAGAAGCTGCCCACCTCTGCTAGCTTCTTCTTCACAGCCTCTATGGCCCTCTTGACAGTGCTTGGGAATCTTGCAGTAAGGGGAAGCAGAGTTTGTCACCCCAAAATATGCCTTTTTAGGATATTATTTTAAACTGGATATTTTAAAGAAACAAATGACTCAGAAAGAAACTTTGACTCTCCCCCTTATCTGCCCAAAACAATTCAGATATAAAAACCTGCTTGAGGAAGGGAGCTCTCATGTTAGTGTTAACATGATCTAAGTGTGGTGGAAAGGGAGAAGAAGCCAAGTAAATTCTGTTTGTTAGACTCCCCTCTGTGTCCCATTGTTTCTGGGAGGCCCAGCAAGAATTTGCCTACACAATGTTTGCTCCTTCTCATCTACCTGTGAATCACCTGCTTTCCCCTTTGAAGTCCCAGACCCCTGCCTCACTCTGTTTATTTGAGATTGGCATATAAGCCTCAACTACTCAATGTGTCCTTTGGAAATATATTTTTAGCCCCTGTATATACATATGTAAGAGTTTGGTTATTTTCTCTTGTTAATCTGTTTCATGTTAATTTGATTATTAGCCAGACAGATGAACTTGAAGGGTAGAAGGAAAAGTATTTTTCCTCCTTCATGCAGGTGAATAACATATTCAAGTATTTGCCCAAATTATTACATTTTTTTATGGTCTGGTGGATAAAACAGGAGACAAGCTGTTTTTCAGACTATTTCACTTTTAGAAATGTCTTTAGATAAAGAAGGTTGTTTTCTGCATTCCTGATTTTTAAAATTAATAGCAATAATTAAAATAGTTACATTCTTAACCTCAATGGCACACTAAAAACATAAACTAAGTCACTTAATTTTCACCAAATCTTTGTTTCTTCACCACATTTTCAATAAATATTTTGGGAGTATTGGTGTTTGACTAAAAGAAAGTGTTTGAGAAAAATAATTATCCTTAGGTAACATCTTCCCAGATAAGTACAAAGACATAATTATGATTCATTTTAAGGGTCCTGGCAAATATATCCAGTTCAAATTCTACTAACGGATCTTTCCAAAGTAAAGGTTAAATTAGTAATTTTCTGAGGAGTTTAAAAATAAGTGCTCATGTAGCCTTCACTAAATAGGTCTGGTGATTTAAATGAACATTAACCTTAATGATAAAAGTTTTCAAGAGACTGAGAAATATCAAGTAAATGTACTTTAAATAGTTGCAAATTAAAATAAATATCCTCTTTAAAACAAAGAGAAGAGTCACAGTAGCACTATTGTTAGGGTATGAGAAGGAATATAAATGCTTTATAAAGTAAATCCTTCACTTCTAAAGTGACATAGATGTCTCCATAGTCTTTCATGCATCTAGATTTAAATTGATAAATTTACATTTTAAAGAGTAATGAATTCAAGGACAAAATATTTAACAAGGTCATTGTTTAATTTTTTTCATTATTCCAAAGTACCTGATTATAAAGTGTCACTGAAACCCATGGTCTTAGAGAAGAAAATTATATAGAATTTATTAATCACTCTCACAGTGTCCTGACTTAATCCCACAGAATCCTACAAATGTTCCAGGAATAAAGCCCTGGTGAATTCCATTCTGTTCTTAAATATTATGAATCTATCAATCATAATGAAAATTTTCAAATTAGGTTCTAGCTAGTAATTATGTTTCTGATGCAAATTGGCAATAAAAAAGAATCTATGCTTGATTAAATTTGTCTTAAGAGGATTATTTAGAACCAGAATTTTTTTGCTTTGTTTTTAAAATTTACCTATTTCTCTCTCCAGTAAAGCCATCAGATAAATGTCATGGGAAGCTGAGAAACTGGAGGGCAGGGCCTTGAATAATTTGGGATTTGCTAACCTTCAACATCTTTTATCTTTAAAATTCTATGATTTTTGCTATTTATATAGGGATTAATTTTCTCATCATTTCTAATAGTGATCATAATGCTGAAACTAACAAAACTTTGCATCTGCAGAGCTTTCTTCATCTAAAAATTTTTTATACTTACAATTTTAATATTTTAAAAAGCTGTTAAGAGCTAATCTAATGCTCAGAGTATTTTAGGGTAGTGAGACTATTCTGTATGTAATGGTGGATACATGTCACTATGCATATGTCAGAACCCATAGAACTGTACAACAGAGTGAACCTTAAACTAGGGACTATAGTCAATAATAATATATCAATATTATTTATTAATTATAACAAATGTACCACCAATTAAAAAGCTGTTAAGAGCTAATCTAATGCTCAGAGTATTTTAGGGTAGTGAGACTATTCTGTATGTAATGGTGGATACATGTCACTATGCATATGTCAGAACCCATAGAACTGTACAACAGAGTGAACCTTAAACTAGGGACTATAGTCAATAATAATATATCAATATTATTTATTAATTATAACAAATGTACCACATTGATGCAAAGTATTAATAATGGGAAACTAGGGGTGGGGGAAGAGTGAGGAGAGGGCAGTGGGGTGGGTGTATGGGCTCTATCTGCTCAATTATTCTGTAAATCTAAAACTGTACTTAAAAAAGGTCTTAATTATTTTTTGAAGTATTATTAAAAAGTACTAAAAACTAATCTAATGCTTCAGGGCATTTATTATGTGCAAAGGGCAAGGAAAGAAGTTGAAATGGTTTAAACTCTCAACCTTGTGAGATTTTGAACTGTAGTGTTTCTGAAGCCGTAGACACGGGTGGGAAATAGAATTTGAGACTTCTGAATGAAATAAAGCTGAAGGAAGACCTGATCAGACCTGATCGATTTTTAGGACAAATTGCTAAGTTGGCGAATTCACTTTTATTTTTATTTTTAGCAATCTTACACTTTTCTATGAAAGCCTGCTTCTATCCCTCTGCATCTTATATTTCTTTCTCCCGTCTCTCGCCACTTCTAACCTGTTGTTGTTTCTATATCCCTTCCTTACTCTCCCTCTCTCCTGTTTTTTTCTTTATCTTTGCCTTTATTTCTCCTCTAACACATCAGACTTGCTAGTCTTTGTTTAGTTCCACTGAAAGAACTCAGCAAGAAATAATTGATCAATGTTCTTGGGGAGAATTTTCTCTATTTCAGTTACTTTTCTACCCTCAATCTGAATCAGGAAAATTTCTTGAACATTGAACCAATTTTTTTATACATTTTTTTTTCTTTTTGAATCCAAATTTCAGAATTCCTAGTCATATAGGAAAAAATCCTGAAGAAGCTTCACTTGAGTTTGAGCCCCTACGGCTATAAAGGGGGATCCTTATTTTGGAGATCGGGCCTGAGGAGAAGCCCTCCGGAGAGAGGAATCCCTGCTACACCCCACTTTGTACCTAGGACTGACTTCTCATAAAGCAATGGTGCTCGAAATGGTGCATGTATTAGAATCATTTGGACGTCTATAACAGCACGAAATGCTGAGCCCGTTCCAGAGTTTAGATTCAGTAGGATGGGGTGGTGGGCCCAAGAATTTGCATCTCTAACACGTTCCCAGATGATGCCGTTGATCAGCCACACTCTGAGAATGACTGGTATAGAAACCCCAGATATTAACCGATGCTTTACTTGAGCAGACAACCAAAAGTATTGAAATTGTAATAGAGACCCCCTGATACCTTGACTGTATCAGCATTTGGATCTAGAAGCTCTAGAACTGCTAGAAATGTGCAGCCCAAGGAGCTAAAGTAAACATTGCTCTGATTTCTAGCTCTGTGAATCTCCTGAGGATCCCCATATCCCTTTGTTTCCCTTGACCCCTGCTTAGCTGGGAAAGAGGGCTAACAAGAAAACCAGCTTTGAGTACTGAATCCTCAGTCGACTGAGATATTTTTAAATAAGGTTTTCTTTGACAGGCTAGCCTACTTTCTTTTATGTGCATGATTGGAAATGAATTATTAGTGACAATTGTGACCATTTACTGAGCACCTAGTATGTCCCAAGCCCTTTACATACTTTTATTGCTCTACTTCTCAGAACCCTATACACACTGGTGTGTTTTCTGTTTCTAGTCCAGTATATTCCTGTAAGGACTCCCCAGAGCACACTTACATTTGACTTCATCATGCAATCTATCATTTATTTGGCAGTAGATTAAAATTACGTGAGAAATGTGAACAGGTCTTGAACCCTGGCAGGAGAATGTCTAAAGTCTAGTCAGGACAAATGCCTTCATGTTTTTGAGAAGTTTCCAGGGACAAAAACTCTACAATCTCCAGAAACCAGTTCTGTTGTTTTTTTAATATCTAATCAATGGTATGTATTAATTTATGGCTGTCTTCTGTATATATATCATATATAATACAATTTTTCTTCGTGTTTAGTTAAAATAATTTTCATTTTAAATCTACTTTTAAAATTTAGCCTTCTGTGAACTTCCCATGAAGACGGTAATTGTCTCCTGTTAGCATTTTCCTCTTCAGTTTAAATAACCTCAGTTTCTTTACTGCATAAACTTTGTGCTTTTTTTCCCTCCAGTTCTTCTCTAGGTTCAATGTATTAGGCAGTACAGTGGAAATATTACTTAGGAGGTCCCATTTGGTATAGCATAATTTTTGTAGTATATTCAATGTGAGTCAAATCTACATTAGATTTGTTTAGTCTAATGTAGAATCTGAACCTTCCCTTCCTCCTCTCTGCCCTCTCTCCCTCTCTCCCTTTCTTCCTCCCTTCATTCTCTCCTTCCTTCCATCCCTTTTCCCTCCCCTTCCCATTTTGTCTATTTTTTTGGGTGGGGGGAGGGGAGCAATTACCATGTTCCTGGCATTGTGAACTTTTAATATCAGTTTATTGAATCCCTACAATGACTCTACATGGTAAGTGTTATTCTCATTTTACAAGTGTAGAAACTGAGACCTGAAGACATTAAATAAACTACCCAAGATTACACAGCTAATAAGAATAGGAAAGCCGGGATTTGGAACTAGGGTTGTCTGACTGCAAAACTCTTTTTCTAGCTGCTGTGTTTTCCAATTAATGCATCCAATGACTGCATCCTAGCATCAATTTGATTTTTAAATTGTATATGTAGTCAATTGTATAAAAGTTTAATAGAAACATCTATTAATAGCTACAACAAATACCAATTTCTTTAAGCACCGACTAAACTCTCTGGTTTCTTACCATCCTCTTTGTGGAACTAAAATACCATTTTGTATGTACACTTTTGGGAATTTTACTTTTCTAGCTTATAATTCCTTTTAGTCATATAGCTCCTTTTATTGAAATTCTCCAGCTGCTTTTCCTGATGGGGATCTGCAGTTTCAGTAAATTAACATACTATTTCCTCACTAGCTCTTCTTCTACCCATGATCCTGTGGATTACTTACAGCTTTTTTTACTACAAAATGCTATATTCGAATATGTTATTTTTCCTTTTTAAATTATTTCTTTGACACGTGTTCCTGTAAGTCAAAGGATATAATCATCTGTAGTGTGGATTGTCAAGTGACTTTGGAGACAGCTCCTACCATTTTATGGTGACACCAACAGTGTTAGTAACATCTAATAAAAACCTAACTGGTAATTGCTTAACTTGTATTTTTTAAATTATTAGTGAAATTGATCTCTCTTCAAGTATTTATTATGTTTTCTGGAGTAAATTTTCCATTCATGACCTTAAACCATTTGTTATTTGAGCCTTTCCAAATTCCCGTTAGCTACCTACATATATGGGGGGTAAAAACTTTATAGATTATCTATTGCTATTATTTTCCAATTGTGTTATGTATTTATTTATTTAAAATTATTTATTTGGCAGATATTTATAATTGTCGAGCAATCAACTCTATTCCCCTAGAGCTCCACACTTCATTCAGTTCTCTGCTCAAATCAGATCTCTGCCCTTCTTCAGAAAGGCCGTTCCTGACCACTTATATAAAATCTCTCTCCTCCTCCTTCAGATCACTCTCTATTCTGTTACTTTATTTTTGTTTTCATCACAGCACATTCTAGCTCACATGATATGTTTTATTATCTATAGCCTCCACTAGAATAATCAAACACTCCATGAGATAGGGACTTGATAATTTTTACCGCTGTGTCCCCAACACTTAACATAGAAGGTGCTCATTAATATTACTGAATGGATGAATTAAACTTTGCCATTGAAAATTTCTTTGGTTTCTTTTTAGGGGTTACACCGGAATGATCAAATTAACTTTTATCTTTATAATATTACAGTGCTCTCTCACATTCATCTTGCAATTGAATATTAAAATTATGAAAATAGTTTTTTCAGATTATTATTTATATTATTATTTTAGTTATTAGTTGGAAATATAGAAAAGTGTAAAGGATATGTAGAGGAGAAAATATAGAGAAATATAAAGATAAAAGAAAAAGTACTCATCATCACTCAGAGATCGAGTACCCTAACTCCCAAAATGTGGACTCAATGATTCTATTCTATTTTCTTCAGCACACACAGTTGACACCAGGCACACAGCCTAGAATGCCAAATGAATGGTGTGAGTGTGAAAATAAAAAGCAGACTAGATTGAACCAAATGTGGATAATTAAGAGTTGACTGTATCATCATTTGATTACATTGTATCTAGTCTGAGAATCTTTTAACAACAAATGCTCAAGTAGCGGGGAGTTTAAAGCAGACTCTTATTTACATTACTTCACATCTTCATCCCTCGCATTCCCCTACCTCACATACCTGGATTCTTCAGCCTTGAGACCGGTGCTCTTAAAATCATTTGTCCTTATTTCAGAGGTTCTAGCACTCATCTCTGTGAATGTTTTTGTCTCATTTTCTTCTGGAGTCAAGGTCGTATGAAAACATTTTTCACCTTCAAAAGTCAGTGTGATGTTTGAGATGGTGACGTGTTTTGAACATTCTTTTAAGTCACTCTTACTTTTTGTATCTCGCAGACACCCAGGCTTCAGAATATTTTTTTTTTCCTTTGAAAATAATAAGAGCAGCAATCAGGTAACAGAAGAGCATCACACAGAAATAGATTATTTATGGAGCAGTATGTAAAACAGTAATCATTTTATTCATATTTACTGAGTACCCTTGAACACACAGATAGGATAATGAGGGAATGAGGCTTGGTATTTTATGGCCATTGAGGAGGCCAGGAGGGTGTTAGAGGCTGGCAGTGTGGAGACCTGATACAGCACATTCAAAAGCTCATGTGGTCATGTACATGAAAATATACCTCACACAAGAAAATTAGTGCTTAATTACAGCATTTCCTTTCTCTGAGCTGTCAGGGAAAGAAAGGTTTTCTAGAAATGCCTTGCCACCTACTCCCCATTCGGAGGTTGTTCTTGATTTAAGAGTGTCTAATAGGTGAGAGGAGTTGGAAGTTTATATAATACTAAAGAGTTTGTTTTTCAAAAGACTCAGAACCTATATTTAAAGCCTATACCTATTCTATAATCTCTCCCATTCTTCTAATTTCCCAGTTTCTGTTAATGCGCCATCTCTCCTAGTAGCTCACTGCCTTCCTCAGAATCTCTCTCAGGCCTCGGAGCAATTGGTTAGCAATTGGTTAGCTGGATATTAGACTCTCTAATATCCCCCTGCGTCTACACCTAACTAGTCCACTAAACTAGTCCATCACCTCTGTTACCTTTCCTTGCAAATAATTCAATAATTTTCTTCCTTAAAAATAAAACTTCATTTTGTCTGACAATGAAAGTAATGCATATTTATTATAGAATACTTTTTAAAATTCTATAAGATATAAAGTGAAAGGAAGAAAATTATTGCTTGCTTGATGCCATTGGCCAGAAATAACTACTCCTATGGCACATTTCATTTGGTCTTTTTGTCCATTTATTTATTTTGTGCCTGCTTTGTGATCATATTTCTGTTTCATATCCTACATTTTCACTTAACAATTTATTATAACATTTTTTCATGCCACTAAAAATTAAGTTATTCAAGTTAAAAATGAATGATTTTAATTGTAGGAAACAAAATTTAGAAAAGTGAATGAACCTAGAAGAATTCCAAGTTGGCCACATCTTTACTAACATTTACTGTTTTTATTTTTTTAAATTAACATTTTATAGGTTAAATTTTTTCCTAAGTTTACATTTCTTTGATTACTAGTGAGGTTAAACTTTTTCTCCTGTATTTACTGGAAGTTTCTTCTGTGAAATGTCTATCCTTGCCCTTTGCCTTTTTTTTTAATTTTTTTATTGTAGGCCCCAGAGAGGTTTTCATCAGTAGTCTTCAAACTGATGTCTTTATCTACAATCCATTCACCATCAGATTGATCTTTTACAAACATGGCTCTTTTACACCCTTACAGAAAGGGCTATTATGGCTAAGGTTTACTCAAAGAGTGAAGTCCACACCTCTTATTTTGGCATTTGAGGTTTGCAAACACCTTTTCAATTCTATATCCTAATATTTTCCACATATATTATGCTCCAGCCAAACTGAACTAACCATTCTTGTATGTGGCTCTGCCTTTTTTTCTACTTTCTGGCCTTTTCTATAACTATTCATTTTTTTTTTTGGTATTTTATTTTCCTATTTCCACCTTCACTTTTACCTCTCAAAGTTTTATCCCATCCTTCAATGTACCATGTACTTTTAAATACATTTAAACCTTAAAATAGCCCTTACATGATAGTAATGTCCTCATTTTAGAGATGAGGAAACAAGCTCACGCGGGTTCCGTGACTTGGCCAAACTCCTGAGCAGCAGGGCAAGATTCCAACCCAGGTCTTCTGACTCTGATCCCAAAGTTCTTTTCATCCCACCACAGCTTTCTGATACCAAGTATGGTGGTCAAGGTGGTCACTGCCTATTTCAGGAGACACCTGACAACGCCTTCACTCCAGGGTTCAGGGATCAGATCTCGTTATTAAAATTAGGTTACTCAGAGTAAGTTCCATAGCATTTTGATAATCAATGTCAGATAGCTTAACCAAGAAGAGTTATCTTGGTTATAACTCTTGTTCTGGATTATTAAAGAATGAAAATATTCTATGTCACATACCTTTTCCTCTTGCTTGGCTCTTAGTATATCATCATTTTCAAACACTACTTTGACCCCCGAACTGGTTGTGACGTCACAGAAGTCTGTGACTTCTGTGACTTCTGTAAAAATACTTATATCTGGCGCCTCAGTGGCCTCATTTTCTGGAACATCTGTGACGTCGGTGATATCAGTGATGTCTGTTAATTCTGAGAAATCAGTGCTTTCTATGGCATGTGTGGTGTCCAAACACGTGTCCACATGAGGGTCCTGTACAGCAGTGAACGCTGCAATATCCATGATGTCCCCTGAGCCTGTGATGTCTGTGCTATTTGTGATTTCTGAGAGGCTTGAGACTTCTGACACCTTGGAAGCTTTGGCTTTCTCCTGATTCAAGAGGGAGATGAGTTCCACCCACTGCGAAAATAAGATGTCCTGTTTGGATGCGGGGGCACAGAGCTGTAGGTAGTAGGCTCGGCCACTCACAAGCTTTACTTTGAGGCGCATGTTCTCAGCATTGTGCACGGAAAGAGTCACAAACTGCAGAGGGAGAAACCTGCAAACGAAGGCAGAGATCATCTGGAGGCCTGATTGGAAACCTATCAAAAGGCCTTTCCTTTTATGTTTTTAGCAGTTTGCAGAGTGAGACCTAGGTTAACAGGCTTGTCTCCCACACAGGCCTGGTAGGCGCAGGAATGGGGTAGTACCTTCTTGTGGCCACCATGTTCCCTGGTCCGGTCCTTAGCTTATGCAGCTCAGAACTTTAATTTTCAGTACATGTAATCGGGCTCCTGGGGGCCATCTCACCTGAATTATACTCCTAAGACTCTGATGTACTAAAAAATCAGAGTATCAACTATTAACCATGAGAAGTTATCCTATTTAATCCTGAAAAGTTGAGACTTAGAGAAGTTGAGTGATTTGCTCTAGATCACATAGCAAGTTGATGACTTGAGATAAGATCAGAGCTAATTCTGATGGGAGTTGGGATGTTGCGGGGAAAGGGGCATGTTCTAGAGAGGCCGTTTGTGTCTTCAGTTCCTGTTACATAAGTTTAATTTTTTAAAAAATTAACCTCCTGTTTGACTGCAAGGTTATCATAAACTATTTTCCCAGACTCTGAGGACACGACTCTCTCATTTGCAGCAGGGAGTGAAAGTGAGGTGCTCCCTTGGAGCAATTGTCATCAGTGTGTCTGTTTTCAGCTCCTCAGGGGTAAAGCACATTTTCTGAGAGATCCTGAACCTGTTCCCTTTGTAACTCACCTGGTGAGCACCAGTTTCTCTGGAGAAGGAGATATCAGGAGACTTTTAAACAGGGGTTCTGTATCTTTTTGGGCACAGGGTGTCAGATGTGCCAGGAGCATCACGTTGGGGGTCTCGTGGGTGTGACTGGAAGAGCAGATGCCTACAGTCACCCAGTTGGCTCGGTTATGGAGGTAAATGGATTCACCTCTCCGGTTGACCTAGAGCAGAGAACAGGAAGAGGAGTTTTCTGATAAAGCGCATAATCCTGACATTACCTAACTGAGCAGTGTAGGAAATAAAGTAGAAATGAACTACATGATGCATTTGTTCACTTACTTGTTCATGTGAGTTCTTGGAGATATCACAGGAAAAGGCAGACACAATCCCTGACTTGTGGTGGTCTCCCAGGGAAGTTGAATGTTAAACAACTATGTCACTAATTACTGTTGCAAGAAGTGTTACCGAGTACAAGTTCATGGTGTTGTGCTGTGGTGCACGTAATGGGAGACTTAACTTAGAGGGGAACATAGGCAGTGGTGTGCTGGTAAATGTGTAATAACTGTTTCTCAGAAGGTACACACACATACGTTTATCATAAATTTTACTGATATGGAAGATGAGTAGCACACAATTTACACATAATGATGTACAATAATCTGCATTTTAAATTCCATTCAGCCAATTAATTCTCACAAAAGTATTCACTGACCTTTGCCAAGAGCATAACCTCAAGAGCATAGATAATAGTAAAATGTAGTGAAATAACAAGAATGATGAGTTTTGAGTATTTGTTGCCTTTGTTTTATAATTGAATAAGTTCATACAACTTAATTTTTAATAATGGCTCTGTTTAACAACCTACTTGAATACTTCCTAAACTTTTACCAACCAGCCAGTTCCGAACACCCTGGACACAAGGTCAGAGACATCTCCCTGAGGAAGGGACCTCTAGCCGAGACCTGAACAATGTGGGAGATAAACTGGCTGGGTGGACAGGAGAACTTTCCAGGCCGAGGAACGACATGTGCAAAAACCCCATAACCCAAGAGTCTCAGCCAGTAAAATCTCTGCGAGCTGGAAGAGGAGGAGACTGGAAGGTGGGTAGACAGAGATGTAACAGAAGCCCGAGAGGCTCCAAGCAACACTTGGTTTCTCAGCTATACAGAACTGGTTCAAAATCAATCAATCAATCAATCAATCACTTAAAAAATGAATATACTCAGAAAGAGGTTGCAGCCCGCACTATTGATTATCTACCCAATGCCATGCCCCTCTCTTCTTGATTAACAGAACTCTGGTTTTTCCTGGTACCCATCCTACAAGGATGGTGCCCCAATCCAGGGGTTAAATTCCAATGGACTGAAACCAGTCATGGTGACTCCACCCCCTTGCCAATGATTGTTTTCAGCAAGGGCATGTGACCTAGGCTTGGCCAATGAGACACTAGTGGGAACCTCCTGGTGGCTCTGGGAAAGGATTCTGAGCCCTCATAAAGAGTTGTAAGGATGACACGCATCTCTTTTGTTGCTGGCAGCTGTCACTGCCCTATTTGCATGTGATATCCTGGGGGCAGCCTAACTTGAGGGCAACAGAGCAAAAAGAAAAAAAACTGGGTCCATGAGTGAGCTGATGCCCTATGGCTCTTGCATTCTCTTTGAGATAATTATTCATTTCAATTAAACTTGAGTCAGGAACCTTAGTAACTCACTGCTAAAGACATACTAACCATGAGAGGTGGTGAATGTTTACCCAAATATGTAGGATATGGGGCCATGTCTGGTCTAGCATGCCAATGATTTCCCAGAGTATTCATTAGAGTATGCAAAGGTTATTGAAAAGTGTACAGGAAGAAGTGTGAAAAATAAAATAAAAAAGATTATTAGTGGGAAAGAAGCATGTAGAAAGTAAAGTACATAAAATTATGACTTATCACATGTGTTTTGGGGCATCACTTAAACAGTAGTGTTCTTAGTGGTGTCACCTGCTGCCTACGGTGTTCTAAAGGTGAAATGGTTTCCCTAGTAGCCAGGAGCCAGTGCAGAGAACATGTTTATGGAAGGTGAAGAAGTGTCTGTGGTCTTCTCTGTCACCTCTTTGTGGAATCAGCTGAGGAGCTGCTTGAATAGGTTTCGTGTTAGACATGATTGTGGCATTTCTGTGAAGTTAAGGGGTATGGCCCACACAATTGAACTCATTTCCCCATTTCTTTGTCTGAATATTTTAATGCTGAGTGTTCAGAGGAAAGTTAGAACTGCTCTCAAATGCACGAAATGTAGTTTCATTCATACTGTAGGTACATTTTTATGAAAAGGAAACTTTTCTCTGCGACACAATTTGACAATTATGTTTTACCTTCAGAACTAAGAGCCAAAATTTCATTTTAAACCCTAGTTGAATGATAGATGTTATTCTTTAAAATGTTTTCTAAGTTTAAGAAAGGAGTTATCTGAATGCTTTCTTGTGGCAAGATAGTCTAAAAAATGACTATAATCTCTTCGAGTAATTCTGTAGAGTTAGGATTAAAATTCCTAGGTTAGAGTTAGGGAAATTTGAAATGAATTTTCTTTTAACATTATAATTATTCTGATTGTTTTAAGTTTCAAAACTGTTCCCTTTAATTGTATCACACAGCCCCTTGCCACATTTAAAACAATTCTCCTCCCAACTTTTTCAGACATCTTTGAGAAGGTTAATGACTGAAGTTATTATACATAATTCAGGGCTCAAATACTTACCTGGATAAAATTGCTCTCTAACATGGGAGGAGATACAAAAGGGGCATACTCTCCTCCATCCAACATATTGTGAAGATCTCCTGGACCATGGGAGGATGGGATGCAGATGGCACCTTGCTCACTGATCCTTGTGGCAGACTTCCTGTTGTTCTTCTTCATTGTGCTTATGCGCAGACATCAGAAAATCAAGGAAGTTGAAATACAATGAACAGATACAGAGAAAATTTAATATAACATTTAAGTAGCCTCACTTATTCATTCATTCAACAGATTTTATCAGCATCTATGATATGCTAGGCATTGCACTGGGCACTGAAGATACATCTGAACAGGACTGATAACGATCTCTGCCCTCATGCAGCTCACAGTCTATGGGGAAATAGAGAGTAAGCAAGTTAAAAAAAAAAGATGTTGGATGGAAAGGGCTGCAAAGACTTTAGAACAGATACATGGAATAAAAAGTGCCTGGGGGTGGGGCTGGCAACGCTAATTTAATCAGGGTGGTTAGGAACAGCTTCTCTAGAAGGCCTCACAACATATGCCCCATGTCCCCCAAACCACTATTTTATCTTCCTAATTAACGGTACCACTACCCTTTCCTTCATGGAGGGTTCTCTAGTTCTTTTCTGTAAGTAGGGTTTCAAAACTATACTAAAGTGAGAAGATTTTTTCCTACTCATTCACCCATGACTGAAGCTTAGTTCTTGGTTTGGAGGTATATAGTTGACATCAGTCAAATCAATGACAGTATCCATCTCCTGCTCTCTACCAGGAAACTGCTTGGAAAGACAACAATGGCTCTACATCGTTGAATTTCACCTTTCATCTAACAGAAATCACAGAATCCTAAGAAGGGAACGAGACTGCAGAATGTAATTCTGTTCAAATGTTCAAAAGATCGCCCTTCCCTCTTCACAAACTCCATGCCAGTGAGAGGAAGAGTCCTTAACTGACAAGCAGTAGCTCCTATATGTATATTTCCACCTCGGTCCTGTCTCAGAAACTCTTTTATCCCCCAGAGACCACCACTGCCTGACATCCTATGAGCATATGATGGCATGGTGAGCGTGGGAATTCTCCATCAGACCTTCCGTTGGTGGCAACTCAATGAATGCCTCCCTTTAGTGGATCTTATCATGAATATATGGAAAGTAAAATGAGTCAATGACAGCAAGAAACTAAAGTAGTCCAGAGAAGCCAAAATGTAATCGGAATGAGACAAACAAACAAACAAACAAACAAACCGAAAACCAAAAAACAAAACAAAAAAACCCCCCAGCATTCAGGGGGAAAAAAAAAAGAAAAAGAAAAAAAAAAAGAGAAAGATAATATAACAACAATCATCTAAAACAGAGAGGATGGAAAATAATAAACAGAATTTAGTGTTTTTTATGTGGCAGGCAAAAAAGGCTTTACATACCCTATCTCATTGAATTCCGATAACTTTATGAAGTAGCATTATTACGATGTTCATTTTATATGCCATACAAATAAGGCTTGGTGAGAGAAAGTAAATTACCCAAGGTCACACAGCTTTCAAGTCCCCACACCAGGAATCATAGTCTGAGCAGAGGAACTTACGTCATTGCTCAAGGTTCAATCTTGCCTTGAGTGCTTGGAAAGATGGATGCGAGTTGCCAGGTGAGAGGGGTCAGGTCAGGTCAGGTCAGGATGGATGGGAAAGAGGATAAAACGGGGAGAACCAAAGAACACAGAGGTGTCCTTCTCCTTCTTCTTTCTATTCCCATCCTTTCCTGAACAATTTAGTTCTAAATCCACTTGCTGGACAAAGAGAGGCAGGAATCTGTAGTGGGAGGAGCGGGGAGCCACGACTCAGAACCCAAGGGAGGCAAGAGGGCATCTATTGCCCGGAGAGGGGGGTGCAGCCCAGTGTAAGAAATCATGGTGAGAAGAGCATTCATACCAGAGAGAGGATGGTGGAAGAGATGGGTAATCAGTTACATACAGGGGAATTGATCTAATAAATTAGAAGACCATGAGACTCTATATTGATATAAATAAATGAATAGATTAAAAGTTTGATGAAAATAATATTTATATAGTTGAAACTATTTCCCACCAACATATTTACTAATTTCAAAGGGAGAAAAAGTAATTTTACAATGAAGAAGCCAGGCAGACACCTCTTAATGAAGTGATTAGTGAACACTCTCAGTAATGGGACAAATCAAAATAGTGCACCACTATATAGGACGCAATAGGAAACACAGAGCATCCTTCTGTGACAGATCTGCCAACGATGCATGACCTGAATCCAATCATTGGGAAACATCAGACAGATCTAAATTGAGGGACATTCTACAAAATAATTGGCTTTTGATCTTAAAAAATGTCAGTGTAATGAAAGTCAAAGAAAGACTACGACACTGTCCCAGCTAAAGGAGACTAAAGAGACATAACTACTAAATGCAGTGTGTGACTCTGAACTGGATTCTCTAGCTATGCAGACCATTATTGGGACAACTGGCAGACTTTTAATGGGGTATCACGATTAGATGGTGGCAATATGCAACATTCATGTCCTGATTTTGATGGTTATATTTTGGCTGTGTAGAAGTCCTTGATTGTAGGAAAAACAAACTAAAGTTTTTGGGGGTAATAAGGCATCAAGTTGGAAAATTACTCTCAGAAGAGTCAGGAAATATTTCTGTAAATTTGTGATTGTTTAAACAAATTAATGGGAATAATAATACAAGGAAAGAATAAAAGAAGTTACAGAGGAGAGGATGGGGAAGGGAAGATGGACAAATTCTGAAGTTCAGGCCATGAGTACAAAAGGCCATATTTAGTCACTTCAGGTTTCCAAGGAGAGAGCTTTTCAACAGCAGTGGAAGAATTTTCATAGTGATTGGATGGTCAGAAAAAACATATATTAGCTTCTTGTCATGTATATAGTCTCTTCTCCATAACTTAGCCAGTAGGACATGTACTCCCATCATCACTCAGTGGCTGAGAGACAACGAAGCTGCCTTAGAGGACCAGAGGACACAGCAAGTGCCCAAAATGTCAAGTGGATCCAAATATATGAGGATCTTCTGGAATACAACAAGAAATCATTAGAAAAGGGCATGTTTTTGACGCACATGGTGTAACGGAGGAAGAAAAGCAAAGGTCAGCAACATTTTGGGTCAGGGTTACAAGCACTATCACAGCAGCTGTTCCCCCTTCATTTTCCAGAACAGCTGTGATTTCTCACACTTTGGTCCCTCTCAGCTCAGACTGTCCTATCGGCTCATGTGTCCCCTCCTGAGATCTAGAAAAGCCGATCACTGTTAACAGCATCTTTGGTGCACTGAGTTCCCAGAAGGGGGAAAGGGGAAAAGAAAGCCTGGAAAGTGAAGTAAGTAGAACAGGAAGGGAGAGAGGAAGGAAGAAGAGAAACAAGAAGGAGAGGGTGGGTGGCACAGCCCACAGTCTCTCCCGGATGCTCTCTCACGGCTTACCTCGGTTCACGGCCAAGCCGCAGTCCTCTCTTGGAGACAATGTTTTTAACTCACTTCAGTTTGGGTTTCCTCCTTTTCATGATGAAGTCTTTTGTGAAAGAAACAAAAATAGAAAATAAAATATATACGAAGGAAGAAAATTTCAGTACTAATCCTTGCTCTTATTTCAAATGTGAGGTCCATGCCTTAAGAAGAGTTCTTCTGGCTAAACTAGGTGGGTGAATTGGTCAGAGACCCGCAGTCTGTATGTGAGCTGAGCTGTTGTCTTTGATCTTAATCACGATTGTTTGGTGAGTGGAACCAGACGGTTACGAGTCCATAGCTCATAGCTGACCTGAAATTGCCAAACAGTGAAATCCTGGGCACCTACAGCCAACAAGGATATTTGATCATGTGACACAGGAAGTAATGTAGACTCAAATAATCTTTGTGCAATGGAGGATCATAAGAAGCGTTGAGAATTATTTTCTTTCTGTACGTAAGCCAGAGTAGCCTAAACCAGTGGTCCCAACCTTTTTGGGACCAGGGACCAGTGCTCCTATGAGAATCTAATGCCTGATGATCTGAGGTGGAGCTGAGGCCATGATGCTAGTGCTGGGAAGCGGCTGCTAATACAGATGAAGATTCCCTGGTTAGCCTGCTGCTCACCTCCTGCTGTGCCGCCTGGGTCCTAATAGCCCAGGGGTTGGGGACCCCTGAACAACTTTCTAATTTCCCAGCTGGCAGTTGTATGTATGTATGTACTTACATATGTTTATGCTCACTATTCTGTCACTTGTGCATAGTTCTCACGTCATATTGTGATTACAGTCGCCATAGACAATTCTTTCTCCTCTCCATAAAATTCTGACTTAAACAACCCCTTCAAGAATACTTGGACCAGGTGGACTACAACTATAGTTCCTATTGGAAAACTCAAATGACGTAAAGCCAGCATGGAAACCGGTACAGTGGGAATATAATGGATTCTGCAATCAGACACATCCAGGTTTATGTCTGGTCTCTATCATCTGCTACTTTTTGACCTTGGACTATGTTACTAACATCTCTGAGCTCAAGTTCCTCATCTATAAAATGAGGATAAAACTACCCAACTCAATGCAATGTTGGGATGACTGAATGCACGGATGCACAGAAAGCACTGAGCATTGTGGCTGTCACATAGTGAGCACCTAAAGGTGCCTATATTGGTCTCTCACTCATGACCCTGTGTCAAAAAGTATAATCTACCTATCACTTGCTGAACTGGGTTCCCTCTTGATCACTGCTAGTTTCATATTTCCCAAATTTCATCCATTCTAAGAAACACGTTTTTCCTCTGCTTAACAACCTGAAATGGAATGTGCCTTGTGATCACTCTCCACTAGGGGACAATCATCATTTGGCTGCACATGCATGAACTTAATCATGTTCATATTAAATTATGTGCATCCACTTGTACTACATGGGTTAAATTTAATTACTATTTAAAATGTGTTTCTAATGAGTACCTGAAAAACCTTTGAGACCTTCTGGTTAGATTAAGAAAATTCTAGGACAAAACTTTCAGAATGTATGTTGGAGGCTTGGAAGCAGGTCCCAGAGACTAGAGTGGAGCATGTTTTAAAGAAATGCACAGAAGATGACAGATAGATGTTGTGTGGAAAAATTCTAGTAATAAGAAAGCGTCGAATTATGTAATTAGTAGCATTTTTTTCTTTCTTAGTAGTCCATAAAATAATGGTATATCTTATAATTGATGGATCTTAGATTCGATGAAATAAAATAGTCAACTCTTGCTCATCCAGAAATGGGTGCTAGAGTGCACTTTTGAAAAAAAGATTACTCTGATAAAGTGACAACATCCACTTATTGGAAGGTATGTCTAGTGTTTACAAACACATGCTAATCAGTAGATGCTGCATGACCACTGAGAATAGGGAATAACCCTCCCCAGCACAGTCATTTATGGGGCTTCCAGGATCCCTTGCATATGAGAATATTTTTCCAGAAGGCAATCAGCAGATGATCTCTCAGGGGAGCAGGTATGGCTGTGGATTCAGGGCCACAAAGAGGGAAGAGGAAATGAGGGGAAGGGAAGGGCTTCAGCAGCCATGACTGGGCTGTGCCCTGTCTCATCCCCTTTGAACCCTGGAACAAAAGGGAGGTCAGCTAAGGAGCAGAAAATGTAGCAGAATCTTTTATCTTCTCTGGTGTGATTGGTTTTTGTACTAAACATTTGTTCTGGAATTATTTGGACACCTTTGGATTATGTGCATAGTTAAATGTGGGCTGAATTTTAACTAGTTTTGCTTGAACTGTGATTTGAGATTATAAATCTGTATATCATAATGCCCACTCCCTCCAATTATCCTGGTTAATTAGTCAAGACAGCACTGTTCCTAAGACATATGAATTGTTCTGTGAAACCAATCTTGGCCACATACACATACCACCACACATTTTGTTAATGGTCCAAAAGCAGGATCAGCTCTTAAATTACTGTTTATTAGGTTTACTCTCAATATCTGGTGGTGGTATTAAAGTTTTGGTATATATAGGTCCTTCCAGTTTTACAATGCATATCTACATAAATGTGTATTATATATTACATGTAATAGATATTCATGTTTTCCCATAACATTAAATTAGCAGTTTCCAATCATGGTGTGTACCTATGTGGAATATCACAACCTCTTGTAAGATGTGCTAAAATTAATGGTGCCATTGGGTTAACAGATGTTTGAGAAATGATTTTCTTTTAAAAAGCAGTGGATGGTTCCAGGTTCCCACTCTAAGTTCTGTGTGCCATGCTGGGCTATCTTGTGGGGCAACATAGAAGAGCAGCCTGACAGTCAGCTCCCAGCCTGCAGCCTGTCACCCCACGAACGGCCCTTACTAAGATGATGTCGTTAATTTTGGTGATGCAAAATAACTCTGATTTGTGTGGGTTGGATTTTTACAGATAGTTTTGTTTTCCTAGTAATTTTATCCATGGATCATTTTTTACTATACCTTTATTGAGATATAATTTATATACTGCTCACTTCACTCATTTAAAGGGTATAATTCCATGACTTTTAGTATATTTACAGAGGTGCCGCCATCACCACAATCTAACTTTAGAACATTTTAATCATTATCCGTGGATAAAATTTTAATAACGATAAATCAAGAACATGAATAGTACGTTTATGTCTCTTTTGTCACTGTGACCATTGCATGTCAGAGAATAATATGACTGTAGCCTTTATGATGAAAAGTCATAGCAGAGAGATGTTGTAAGTGAAATTTGCAATAATGTTATTCATATTAATAAGCTGAACATTTGTAGGTTCTATATAAATATTTTTAAAATAAAGCAAGGTTTATTTATGTAAATCCTTTATGAAAGTTTATATGATCTTGCTTTATTAATATTGTATGTGCAGTATAGGTCTACAATATAAAATTCACAAATAAAAAGTAAATTTTAGTATTAAAATAGATTAATCACATTCAAAGATCAATGAATGTGTATGTTATGGAATTACAATAAATACATGTTGGGTGAATGTATGAATTAAAGCAGAGAAACAAAGCAGGATTGCTGCAGGCCATTAAGGGAACACAAAGCTAGCTTTGTTTCACAAATACACAGAATCTCCTGTTATAACTTGATCTACCAGAATTGTGTATTAGTTTTTACAATCACAGTTTATATTTTTCCAATAATTTATGCTTTTCACTAGGCCCAATAAATGTCTTATACACCCAATTAAAACAAGCAAGATACAGAGCGGTATTACAGGTAAGGGCTTTATCTGTGTTGCAGAGCAAGGAGGGCATAAGGAGATCCGGTTCTATTTGAGATGGCCTCCAACTTACCCTGTCACTCACAGTCTTTACAATCTTTGTTATTTCTCCTAATTAGTGCTTCACACCACCCCCATCTCCTTTTTTCTTTTTTCCAACTTTGAGTGGAGATTAATTCAGGAGATATTTATACCAGGTTGCACTCTTCTGCAGAATTACAGTATAATTTTCATTTAAAAAAAGCATTGTTGACTACTTTTAGTAAAAGAAAAGGTAGAGAGATTCCATATTAAGTTTGATTACAGAAGCCAATGCCAGTGGTTTAACAGGGAAACTAAACACAGAGAAGCATTCAGCTGTATACATTTCAGGGGTAGAACTACTTCAGCTTTGTTTTAAACTTTCCATGATGTCACCAAGACCTCATCTGGGTAATGTTCCAAGGATGACCAAGGTCCCATTAGGGTAAGATAGTATGGATGGGAGGTATGTTCATGCTATGGTGGTGGCGAGGTCTTCATTTTCCCAGGAACAACTAGAGTCATCAGGAATTTTTTGAAATCGTAACAGCTTGACTTGTAACGCAAATTGGAAAGGGGGAGAGAGAGTCTGGGAGCCAGTGAGGGAGAGTTTCTACCAGCTTTTCTGACTGCCTAATTCAAAGGGGTGTCTATAAATGCCCGTAAAGTGTCCCCTGTAAGTATTTGCTATTTAACATTCCCACAGAGTCTTTTCCTCCAATATTTTATTATAAAAGAATTTCAAACTTATGACAAAATTGAAAGAATTCTATAGTGAATACCCATATACTGACCGCCTAGAATCTTGTCTTTTTCTTTTGTGTGTGTTATTTCTGTAATTACATGAAAACTCTTCAATGATGGTGTTTATCTGTCACTTATCTGTGATACTTGGTGCACTATAGTTAATTCTTCATAGCACTTTGAAGCATAGAATTTACATAGATGATTTTTTCTAAGATACTTAACACACTAGGAAACATTTTTAGAATTGGTCCATTACAATTCTAGGTTGCAATTCTGGTTATACCTTTGAGAAGTTCTGGCTATTGTGGCCCCCTCTCTCTTGATGGGACCCCCAACTAACCTTTTAGTTTTCAACAGAGAAGTCCTATGTTCTAGATCTTCTCCCCCAATTTAATAATTAAAAATAACTGTCCACGAATTCATTCGATTCTCAGTCACTTGTGGAAGAAAATTAGGGTAACAGTTTGAAAAATCAAAATTTGAAGGTAATCTGGGAAACTTGTTTTTATTTCAATCTCAAACTCCCAACGAAATTAATTTTAAGAAATTCAGTAACCAGGTGTGGTCTCTGAGCTTTCCTGCTTGTTCTAGTTATGGTACAAGAAATGAAACTAGAAAGAAAACAGGAAGATAAAAAGAAAATAGACATTTTGTCCTTGAATTATCAGAATTTCATTGAACTATCCACCTCTTTCTCCTTCGGGTTCACACCAAAGTTGCGGTAACCAGAGAGTCACTTACGTAGAGGTGAGGCTGAAATAGCCCTCCGAAGAATCTCCTGGATGTCTACTAGGAGGTTAGTCTCCAATATAGCACGGTTCCAACTCTTTTTACATTTCTTTGGCAGAACGTGTTTGTTTATGTCTACCAGACAGGCGACTAGCCACCTAGTGAAAGAAGCCCAGGAGGCAAGGCTCTGGGCATTGTTCTATTGCTTCTGCATCATAATGTGCTGACATCGTCTCTGAAGTAAGAAAAGAGCCCTGGGAAGGAGCGACCTGAAGGTCCGTCTCTGGGATTGAGTGTTGCCAGTTTTCCAGCGGACCCCTGACGGCTCAGGAGTTAGGTAGCTCTGACTGTGGTGTGAAGTTTTCAGAGGCTTCTTTGGAGAGAAAAGTCAATTTAGCAGTAGAATCACCATGGAAAAGATATCATACTGAGAAAGTTGAAAATACTTTTTTTAAAAAAATTATTTATCATTCAATTGATAATTTATCATTCAATCTCCCTATGTCTCAATTTTCAGACACTTTAACATACTTGTCACTTTGACCTGTGAAGAAAAACTTCAAAAGAATATAGCATTCTTATAGGGCATAGGCCTCTTTATCTTCCTACCTCCAGCATCTAGTGAATTCTGGACACAAGCTATAGTAGGCACTCAGTAATATTTGGATGAATGAATATAAATAAATACATGGTGTTCTCTCTCTGAGGGTATCCTATAATGAGGACACGTGATTAGCTTGGTTGTCTTTGCTTTTCTGTGTGGTTAGGTTCTCCCCTTCCTTGTCATATTGTCCTCCTTCACCTTTTGTGTTTTAATCGAGTGCTGCAGAAACCCACCTGTCTAGCTACCTTCTCACCCGCCCATGAGGATGGAAGGGCATGAGGGGAAACTAGCTGACACTGAGGCCCGGGTCGGGGAGCATTACCTTGGTGAATTCATTTCCTTTGGATCACCGTATTCTAGACTGAAACACTCGCTTTTGACAGGGCCCAGAGAACATTCAGCCTCTCAGAATAAACATGAACTATGTTGAGTTTTTGAGAGGATGATAGTGTTCCTATTTCCTCAAGAACTGTAATATCCATTTGGGACCAGGTATCGGTGTCAGGGAGACCACAGCAGCACCCACCCCTGTAGGATGCATATCGGGCTGTATTCCCAGAAGCAGAGGCGCACACCAGACGTGTAACTTGACCGTTTAATGGCATCAGACTCTGGTGATAGTTCTCCACAACTGGTTCAGCCTGCAGCCTCTTTATGTGCGGGCTCAAAGGGTTGCCCATTATTTTTACTTCAGACACTCTCATTCCTGTCTTCTATCCTGAACACTCTCTTTTGAATGGACAGATTCTTCTTCTAGTTATCTGATTGCCATGGACTAAATTTCTAGTCACCTATTTCTTCATTCGGCATGTTTGTTGCATGATTATCATGTGTCATGTTTGTGTTCTTCCCGCCTCAGGGTCAGGAAACATGTTTGCATAAATCTGATTTCATCTCTTCCAAGTTGATGTTATTAATTTAATTATGATGTACCTTGATGAAACTCTTTGCTATTATCTTTTTTTTTTTTTTTTTTTTTGAGGCTACTGGTATATTAAAAAGTGGAGACATAGCAAAAGGAGGAAATAAAAATGATGGTATATTTTAAACATTTACCTTTAAAACATCAATACTTTTTAACATGCACAGAATTTAAAATCTTATGTATAACTTCATTTGGAGAGGATGCCACAAGTCGGAATTTGTGGCTCTTTGAAGAAGAGAGGTCCATGACCAAGTATCCCTCTCTCCTGGTCCCTCATGAGATGTGCCGGCTTGTTCATGCCCACATGGGATCCTCTCTGCTGTCTGACTATGCTTGAAGTTTTCCTGCCAGAAAAGTTTGAAGTTTCCCTGCCAGATTCTGTATCTGGTTTCTTGGTGAGTGCAATACGAGGTAAATTCTGTTGCTCAGCTCAGTAATGAGTACCTACTATTTATTAGGCACCATGCCATGCTGGGGCTACAGTCTCTGTCTCCAGGAACTTACTGTCAAGTGGGAAGAGAGGTTGCGTAAGCAGATTATTCCAACGAGAGGCAATGAAATGTGGGGGCACAGATGAGGGGCTCTTAGTCCAATTTGGAGATTTAGGGAAGGGTTCCTAGAGGAATTAAGGCCCAAACTAAATCCTGAAAGATTAGCCAGCCCGAGCAAAGGCACTGAAGCATAAAATGACTTGGTTTGAAGGGGTAACTGCAAATGGTCAGGTGTTACATAAAGTTAGAGGGGGAAAAAAGGAAGGTAGAGGAGGGGGAGGCTAGATTGTAGAGGGCTTTGAATGCCCTGCTCGGGTCTTGGACCTCAGTGGTTACAGAAGTTTTTGAATTAGGAATTTTAGCATGTGGATATTTATGGTCTGGAGTGATTCTTCTGGTGGCAGCACGAAGGATGGATTTGGGGAGGGCAGATCTGGATGCAGAGACCAAGGCGGTAGCCGTGGGAATAGAAGATAGAGGGTTAATTTAGGAACTATTATTAATAGAGTTGATAGAATTTGGTGACTAACTGGATGTGGGAGTTAGAAGAAGGAATGACTCAGAGGTTTCTGGTTTGGGGAACTGGGTAAACGGTGGTGTGTCATTAACGCAAAAACAAAATATAGGCAGAGGAACAGGTGTAGGAGGCAGAGAGAATGAGTTCCTTGTTTGCGAGAACCCTTGTCTAGCATGTTGTCTTGTATTCGAGTGGTGAGTAGATAATAGACTTTTTATCTTAAACCTTCAGTAGCTTCCCAATGTTCCTAGAATATCTGGCGTTTTATCATAGAGTGTGTTTGTTTGGATTTAGTATTGCATCCAAGAGCCTATACATTTGTAAGCATGACCAGCTCCAGTTCTCTGGCTTCAGTTCTCTCCACCTGTATCTCAGACCATACTTCATCTTTCTGATGTTGTATTCTTCAAGCTCTTCCCTGTCTGAAATGCTCTTCTCTCAGATTTTAACACATGGGGCATATTTTCATTCTTCAGGTCAGAGTTCAAAAGTTACCTGTTTAGAGAGCCCTTCCTCCATCACTTGACAAGTGATTGTCCCTCGGCTCCAAATCCGCCATCGCATCCTGTATCGTGGTACTGGGGCTGGAACTGCAAACTATATTTCTCTCACCAGTCGACTTTCCTGTTAGGTTCAACAACAGGTTGCATTAGACCACAGGGAGCTTTGAAAGCAGAGGGAGGGAAGAAAGGACTTGCGTTCCTTCCTATTTATTTCTTCTGTCACCCTGGCAACAGCAACTGGTTCTAGCTTTTTTTCATTCTCAGAATCAGCAGATGGGCAGTGCCCTCTCCTTAAGATGTTTGAGCCCTTGCTTCAAAGATTCCAAACTCTGAGCTAGATTCTGATTACTCTAACTTCTTCCGCCCACCTCCCCAATCGTGGTGTGGTGGTTGCTCCCTGCAGTTATTATCTCTGACATCTTAACGTTTCCTTTGTTCTTTTCCAGGTCTCCAACACTTATTTCTTTGTTAAAGTCTCTTAACGCAGTTTCTGCCTTTTTAAATTGCTAGACCCTGACACAATAACTGAATATTATTGATTTAGGCCTCTACCCAGTTACTAATATGTCATTGCATTTCTGCATAGACTTTTCACAATCTGTATGTCAAAAAAAAATTTTTTTTTTGATTTCTCATAATCTGTCTCTTGATTTCTCATAAAAATTTTTTTTTGATTTCTCAACTGTCCCCTCCAGTTGGGAATCAGTCTTTGTCTCATCCATCACTGCATCCTCAGTGCCTAGCATGGAGACTGGCATACTGTAGGAAATTAATAAATGCTTGCTTAACAAATTATTGAATTATTACAAAAGACTACAGAAATATTGGTAACTGACCATACAAAATGGCCAGCATCGAGCAATTCTTTAACCTTTTGGTTCTAGGGCAAGTTATTGATGAACTCTGTAACAATATTGTTATAGAGAATTGGGCTTAATACTTCTTATAAGCATGTAAAATGCAATGTGCTATTTCCCTTAGATCCATCGACATCGGAATAAGATACATAGTTTATTTGCTTTAAATTCTGCATTTACATAAATCTCCACTTCTATAATTGGGGATAACAATGACTTACCTTGTTAGGGTTTCATGAGGATCAAGAGTTGGTTATGGGTTAGACCTTCAAAGTTTTTTTGGTTAGCAAATAATTAAAAAAATGATAGCCATCCAAAGAATCCACTTGCTGTAGCATGCAACATCACTTAATAGCATTTACTTGGTAAACAATCTGCTTATGTTCTTTTTTTTTTCATTGTGTGATATAGTTTGAAAGAACCCAAACACAACCAAAGAAGGCAGGTTAAAAGGAAACTGCTTAATTTCCACACAGCTGTAAGCAATCTAAAGTCATCTTCTATAGTCTTTTATTTAAGTATCAACCACTAAGACAAAGAATTATAACATGTCATATATGTGTAATTCTAAAATAATTCTGGTCAAATAAATGCAAATAGATGACATTAACTTCCGCTGTGCTAAGCAGAACCATTTCAGTGAAACTTAACTTTGAAATTAAATTTCCTTTGTATCTACTTCAAATGTGTTCATATTTTTTCCCTTTTCTAATTCGGAAGGAAAAATGTCCCTTCTTGTAGGCTAATTGGGCCACCGGGTCCTCTTCTTCTTTCTCCATCTGGAACCTTACTCTTGCATTTTTCACATGCCCATTCCTGTTTCTCTTTGCTCAAAACCCACAAACGAAAATGTTTCCTCCACCTCGTTACGGGTTCAAGCTACCATCCTGTGTCTATCTTTCTTAAGCACAAGCCCCAAAGAATTCATATTCATGGTTTCTATTTTGCAATCTGGCTTTTGTCTTCAACCCACTATTGAAATTGCACTCTGGCAGCTCATGACCGATTGCCTCATCAGTGAATCTTTTTGAGCCTTCATCCTTCTTGATATTTTTTACAGTTGATTATCCTCCCTTCTTGAAACTCTCCTCCTTGCTTTGTGGGACACTACCCTACCTGGCTTCTTAAAATGCTCTTCCTTTCATTCCACTTATGGCCTTTTCCCTCTAACACTTCAAACTAAGATGCTCCCAAAGGCCCTGTCCTCTTCTCTTGGCAAACCCTTCCTTGATAATCTTTCCCATACACAGTTACATTTCAAATACTACCTTTATGTGAATTCCTCCCAAAGTTATATCCAGCCAGTACCTCTTTTGTGAATTCCTGACCTGTACCTTCAAGTGCCAACAGGACGTATCTACCTTAATACTCCTCTGGCATCTCAAACATACACACGTCCAAACTCGTCAGCTCCTCCACAAAATCCATTTTTCTGACTTTTTTTATTAATGGTTTAACATATTCTCAGTCAACCAAGACTGATGACTTTGAATCATCTCTTATTTTTCTCTTTCCCAAACCTGAAATCAGTTGTAAAATTCTTTCCATTCTTTATGGCCAGGGGCAGATTTGTTCATCATGACCTCCCCATCACTATCACCTCCACCACTATGGGTAAGGCTGTCATCACCCCTCACCTGTAGAACCATAATCACCTTCTTTAAAAAATAAATTTATTTCTTTAAATTAGTTTCAAGTATACAGTACATTGGTTAGACATCTATAATGTTCATAAAACGATCCCCCCAACTGCTCCCTCCCTTCCCTGGCCCTCCACTTTGCCATCATATTAATGCTAACTGCATTCCCTCTGCCATGCTGCCCGTGCCCAACTATCAACTACTAATTTGTACTCCTTTAACCCTTCATTCTGTTCTGTCAACCCCCCTCCTCTCTGTCTGTCACCAAATTGTCCATTATATTTGTGAGTCTGTTTTTGATTAGTTTGTTCTTTTTGTTCCTTAGATACCGCATATAAGTGAAATCATACGGTATCTATCTTTCTCTGTGTGACTTATTTCACTCAGCCTAATAACCTCTAGGTCCATCCACGTCGTTGCTAATGCACAATCACCTTTTAACTGGTGTCTCACTCCAGTTTCTCCTCAAGCCAATCTACCCTATTCAACGCTGCCGGCGCATTTTCCTTCAAAGGACAGTTGTGATCCTAACACTTCTGTGATCGAAAATCTCTAAGTTTGTCTCTAGAATAAATCTAGACTGCTTAATTTGGTATTCAAGAATTTCATAGTTTGGGCCTCAAATATAGACTTTTTTTGGTCTTACAAATATGTCAGTTTTCTGTTTCTTTTGCTTAGTGTTTAAGAGTACAGACTCTGAAGCCAGATTGCTAAATTTGAATCCTAGCTCCTCCTACTAGCTGTGTGACCATGGACAAATTGCTTAACCTGTGTCTTAGTTTCCTCATCTGCAATACAGAAAAAATAACCCTTATAGGATTGCTATGAAAATTGAACAAATGAAAAGTTCCTGGTATATAGTAAGCTTTGTATGTTTCATTGAACAAATGATGCCTGCAAATATACACATATACCAAGAACTCTTTTAAGGACTTGGGCTAATGTAAGTGAACAAAATAAACAACGATCCTTACCTTTGTGGAGCTTACATTTTATAATAATAATTTTTAATTGTCCATAATTCTGTTTCTGGAATACCTTTCTTCCTGCATCATCATCTTTAAAATTCTACACTTCCTTTAAGATCACTAAAATTCCACCTTACCCCTTGAAATCTTACCTTGTAGGTTACCTTTTGAACTCCTCCAACTCTTTAAATTGGAACTGTGGCATTTATCACATTCTACACACACTACCATTTATTTTCCAACATCAAACATATCAAATATTATGGTTACTTGCATGCATTATTATTATCTCCCTTGATAGAATATAATGTCAGCGACTATCCCAATTCATCTTTGTAAATAGTAGCATGATGTACCTTGTACCCAAGCACATAGTAGATGATTAATAAATATTTCTTGAAAGAATGTAGGTAAAACACTCTTCATGATCTTTCACTTGACCTCTATTAACAAACCTTATCTTCCTTACTTGCAAACATTAAAATAATTTAATATAGAACATTTTATTTTCAATCCTGGAAATATCAAATATTAGTATCAAATATTTGTTTACAACTTGGCTTTGTTCATCATCATTGTTTGGCACCTTGCTTACCAGGAGGCCGGCCAACTTCTGTTGTTTGCTTTACTAAGTATACCCTGCAGCATATTTAATGTTCCCTGTTACCACCATTTGAAAAGTACTCCTAAGTTTTTATTAAAGGAGCCACGTGGATTGAGTATATTTCATTTGTTGCATTTTCTATGGTCAGCACAGATTTTCTCCATTTCTTACATCCTTTCTAACATGATCCAAAAAATTCCAGGTACTTGTCTGTAATTTTCTGATTCATTACTTACTATTTTCCTCCTCCATTCCAAAGAACTGTAAATGTTTGAAATTTGTTCTTATGACATCTAAAATAAGAAGTTAGTCCCCTCCACCCCCAAATTATCAACTATGTTTCCTCTAAATTTGCTTGCTAATCTCCAACTATGACTGGAAAGACCAGACCAATTGCAAGTTCTCTCTACTTTCTAACCTATCTATATTTTCACAATGCTATAGTGAAATATAGAGTTATATCACATTTTAAATCTCCCTTGTATCACTTAACCTTATTAAGACAATTATGTCTTTTATCCAGGCAGAATCCCACAGAATGGCATGAAAATATTCTCTTTTTTAATAACAAGCCCAACACAATGGATTTTTATATAATGATCAAGGATTTTTTTTATTCATTAAGTTTCAGTATCATTACAGAAAATGTTATGGTACAGAGTTGTTTAACATTATTTTTTTCTTTGCTCTTGATTTCCACATGAATGCTGGTAACACTAATATCTGTACAAGATCAGTCTTTGATTTTATTTTTTGTTCTGTACAATTTTAAATGTATTGGTTAAAAAGGCTGTCAGCACTTAAGGAAGCATTTTTCCCCCAGTTTGTTCAAATGAAAGGAATCCAGTTACTGCCCAAGAGTACTGTGCCATGAGGTTACCGGGGTGAGAAACTTCCCCGGAAGCTCTGTGAAGGATGGTTCTCCTGGAGGCAGGGCAGGGCCTCCACCCAGTCACTCTTCTTTTGGCACTGTGCACACATAAACACGAGATACATGATAAAGAACAAGCAAAAGCTCTCCGTAAAGCGGTTATGAAGCATACTAAGAAGGGAAATCCAAGTGTTGCCTACACTAGTATAAATAAGCAGACATCCTTGATTTAAGAGCATAAGTAGTTGTATTTTAAAGATGAGAAAAACACAAGTTCTGCAGGCACCTACTGCTGTCTACTAAAAGCTATCGCTATCAGACCTAGCATTGAACACACAAAGCAATTTGCAAGAAAGGAAAAATTTGCTTTGATATAATCAGAATAGAGTTGTCTGTTAAGATTTATTGTTAGGTGTTTTTTCATTAAAAGGTATTTAAATTCTTTTGAAATATAGTTCAAGATGTTGACTATACAGATCAACTTTTATCCAAATCAGAAAAACTAGCTGTGCCGTTGCATATTACAGGATACAGTCAATGATATGTGGACATGCATCAAAGCTTTCTCCCGCTGGTGATCATCATAGTCGTCCAATGACCATGACATCCACCACCTCGCCCTTGTGGAGCTCCACGTACTGCTCTGTCTTTGGAGGTAGCATCAACAGTCCGTTGGCGCTGCGCATGCTCATCAGACGGCTGCTCATCTGATTACCTGGATGCAAACACTCTCGTTACAGCAGCATAAGCATCGCAGTGTATACATCTGGAGCCCTTGTAGTTCTTTTCAAAATAAGAAACCATTTAATAGACTAGAAATATAGGTCTTCAAGAGGAAGAGAGATGATCAGACTCCCCCAGTACCTTTTTCAGATGAAATCAATATCAATATTGATTTCTCAGTCCTTAAAATTTACCAATATCTAGGGTATAGTAGAGGCTACAGAGAATCACATTATAATTGGGCTTTAATCTCACATTTCAGGGCAGCGTAGTCAACAGTCCCTCCTTTTCCTACAACCAAAATTATGCTCAGAACTTGTTGAACAAACAGATACAAATCTTTTGGAACTCTAGATTTCAAATGTGTACCTAGAAAATATAGCTCCATGGAATAATTAAATTTTTATTAATTCTTTTTTTTCTTGTTGTACTATTATGCTGTACTATTTAGGAATAATTTAACCTAATGATTCAAAAAGGAAAATGTATAATAATTACAAAATTAGGCATCCCTAAGAAAGGAGGTTGCATTATGTGTGTTTTAGCAGGATGGGTGTACAGACACACTTGCAGGTGTGAATGACTAACCTGTACTCTGTGCCCAAGGCAGTGGTTCTTGGTGATGCCAGGTCAGTATACACCGATGGTATTCTGGGCGAGGATCCAGTTTTACATCACATGATAACTATAGAATAAAGAGGAAAGGAAAACAAATTTGATGACCTGACCATCCCTTAAAACTATAGGGCAGTGGAGGTTGTGCAAAGAATACAGTGAACATGGAAAATATCTTGGCAAAAAATTGCAGAATACTCTTTCCACCACTGCCACCTTATTTTCTTAATACAAGAAGTCCAGAGATTGGGTTGCTCTGATGAAAAGAAAGCTAAGAAGCTGGTATTCATAGTGGGAAAAAGAACAGATGAAAAAGATAAGATCTATTTTTGAAGTCTAATATTATGGGTTGTGAGGACAGATACCTTTGACCAATGAATTCAGAAATCGAAGCAGATATTTTAACACTTAAAATGAAGGAGGAAGACCTAAACAACAAAGAAGCTCAATATCCATTTATCTGTATGCCCCTTTTTCTGTCCATCTACCCATCCAGTAAATATTTACTGAGGTCCTATTCAGCTACCTATTCATATACTTCAACATAAAAGGGATAGTTACTTTCTTTTTCTCTTGAATATTCCTTTAGTGTCCCAATACTAATATACAATCTCATTGAGGCAACTAAGAGTAGTCCCTACTAAGAGTTATGCCATTTTGGTTTAGCCACATCACTGGCACTAAAATAATTACTCTGAATGAGTCTTTGCTATGGAATGGCATCTTTCAAATCCTTCTAACAAGGATAAAATCCTTTCTAATATAGAAACTTCAGTTCACAAACATGACATAGAAAGAACAATCAATCTTCAATCTAGAGCCACTGTTTTTGTTTTCTTTAAATCTGTCATTAAATTCATACTGAAATCTGGTAAGTTAAAGTGATAATGTGTTGGTAGCAGGTGCCTAAGAAGAACTCCCAGAACAAGTTTATACAGTATATAATTATGGACTATAGCCCATTGAAGATTAGCTCATGTTAGTGAAAACAAGACTCATTCCCGTGTATGAGAATTAGCATTTTTTATTAGCATGATGGTCATTTAAGTTACTCCATCAGAAAATGGTCTAAACAGCCTTTATTCAACTAACACAGATATTGCTTAGATCAGGGGTCCACAACCCCAGGACTGCGGACCGGTACCAGTCTGTGGCCTGTTAGGAACTGGGCTGCACAGGAGGCGAGCGGCAGGCTAGCGAGCAAAGCTTCATCTGTATTTGCGGCTGCTCCCCAGCGCTAGCATCACTGCCTCAGCTCCACCTCAGATCATCAGACATCAGAGTCTCACAGGAGCCCTGGTCCCTGGTGCCAAAAAGACTGGGGACTGCTGGTAGATCAAATGATACAATTAAAACAGGAAATTTTGATTCAAGCAAGTCTTTCTCCAATCCATTCTTGTTACTATGTTTTTAAACGTTCCAATTATTCTCCCTGACAATCCATGCCTTTCCTTTGGAACCCAGAATAAAATTGAATTCTAGGGTATCTTTCCTTGATTAAATCACACTCTACTCTTTCACTTGATATTGTATATTTATACTCTATTTCATATCTATTGAGGGGTAACTTGCCATTATTCCTAAATTATTTTGTGCTTACCTGAGGGCAAAAAATCTCTGTTTTTCAATCTCTCTCTGTGTGCTGTGCACTAAACTACAAGAGCTATTTGCCTGGTTGTGTTATTTGCTAAGTGTTTAAGCAAGATTTTTTTTTTTTCTTCCCCCCCTAACAATGCACTAATTGGTTTCTGGTAGTAAAGTGGAACTGATATTGGAATGAGATGATACCCGACACCTTGGTTCTATTCCCAGCTTTACTGCTAACTGGTGGCTGCACTAGCGAGTTATTTTGCTTTCCTATAACTGTTTGTTCATCTAAAAAAAATGGGGTTGTTTGTTTTACAGGTTGTTTGTTTTACAGGTTGTTTGTTTTTTTTTAAGAACCAAGAATCAGTTGCATCAAATTGAAGTAAATTAATTTTTTTCATAGCTTCACAAACAACTGTACCTTTCGCAGCAAGAGATGACAGTGATTAGATCTTTATGGTATTTTACTGAAATGTAGAATACTTTGTTAACCAGTATATTTAGTTGTACTGACTTTATAGTTCTGGTATATTACATCGCTGAAGCTTAAGAAAGTACCTATTTACTATGAGCTTCGATGCTTTCACTTCTGATGACTTCTATTCATTCCATATTGGTAGTGGGCTGTGGACTAGGGCTATTTCCTTTGAATATTTTCCTGGCACACGGCAGTCACTAGAGAGATAAAATTATATTGTTTGGGATAGTATTATATGATCTACATATAAATGCCTAAGGAAGAATTAGGGGGGAAAAAAGGTCAACAGAATCAGAAAATAAGTCACAGACTGGGAGAAAATATTTGCCAAAGACACTTCTGATGAGGTCCTGTTATCTAAAACATAGAGAATTCTTAAAACTCAATAAGAAAAAGAACAACTCAATTGAAAAATGGGCAAAAGACCTGGACAGATAACTCACCAAAGAAGATATATACAGATAAGTAAGCATATGAAAAGATGTTCAACATGATATGTCATTAGTGAATTGCAAATTAAAACAACATGAGATATCATTACACATCTACTAGAAAGGCCAAAATCAAAAACACTGGCCATACCAAATTCTGTGGCAGGAACTCTCAATCATTGCTGGTGGGAACGCAAAATGGTACAGCCACTTTGGAAGACTGGCAGTTTCTTACAAATTGAAACATACTCTTACCATACAATCCAGTAATTGTTCTTATGGTATTTACCCAAATGAACTGAAAATTTATGTCTACACAAAAATCTACACACAGATGTTTATATCAGCTTTTATTTATCAGTTTATAATTGTCAAAACTTGGAAGTAACCTAGAAGTCCTTCAGCAGGTGAATGGATAAACAAACGGTGATACATCTAGACAATGGAGTATTATTCAAAACTAAAAAGAAATGAGTTTCAAGCCATTAAAAGACATGAAGGAACCTTAAATGCATGTTACTAAGTGAAAGAAGCCAATTTGAAAAGGCTACATACTGTGATTCCAACTACACCACATTCTGGAAAAGGCAAAACTAGGGAGACAGTAAAAAGACCAAGGATTGGCAGGGAGGCGGGGATGAATAGGCAGAACACAGATTTTTAGGGCAGTGAAACTATGCTATATGGTACTATTCTGGTGGATACATGTAATTATACATTTGTCAAGACCTATAGAATATACAACACCAAGTGTAAACCCTACTGTAAACTAGGACTTTGAGTGATAATAATGTGTCAAAGTAGGTTTATCAATTTTAACAAATGTACCACTCTGGTGGAGGATGTCAATAGTAGGGGAGGCTGTGCCTGTGTGAGGATAGGAGGTATATGGGAACTCTGTACTTTCTGCTTAATTTTGCTATGAACCTAAATGTGCTCTAAAAAAATAAAATTTATTAATTAAAAAGAAAAGTATACTTTGTCCTTCCTTTTTTTCCTACCCATCTTAGAGATGTGACTTCAAAGAATTCTCAAATAGAATAATTAATTGCAAATACAGTAAATAATATCATCATAGAGCTGTTTATATAGTATAAAAAGGCACAAAGAAGTAAGTAATCAATCCTTCTTAGGGACATTTATAAAGGCTTCACAGGGAACATGATGCGTCGGTCTTATGACTAAGGAATTTTGTAAGCTGAAAAAGGGGACAGATGGTAGTGGTTAGGTGAGAATCTTCTAGGAAGGGGAATAAACACAGGCATAGGCAGGGGTTCTCATGTCCATTGTAGAAGCAGTGATTAGCTTGCTGAGGTCAAATTCAGGATGGGAAGCAGATAAAGCTGGAGAGGAATAAGGCATAGGGATGGAGGGCCTTCTACACTCAGTTGAGCAGTTTGGATTTAACCCTAGGGTCATGGGAAGCACTGAAGGATTTTAATTGGAGATGCTGACATGATTAGAGTTAAACAGAAAAGGGATTCAAGAGGAGGCAAGATAAGAAAAAGGTAAACCTCCAACTATGCCAAGGATTATAATCTAGTAAATGTTAGAGCAATTGTTCAAACCCCAAGTTTTTTTGGCTATAAAATTCAGGGTATATTGATGGTGGAGAGGGCTTTAGGAGAGTGGTGAAGATTTGGAAGACCAGTTAGGCATGGGAGAAGCTGATTCATGGGATTATAAAAGGCTCACCAGGGGAATTTTGGCCCCTGTTGAGATTTGTAAATTGAAAGTGACAACTTGAACAGCTGTATACTCTCCTCTAGTTGTGTTTAGTGGCCTGGGAATAAAAATGAAGGGCAAAGATGGAAGAACTCATCCAAGTTTGTAGATTCTTAGAGTGGACTATAATGGAAGAAGAGGCCCAAAAAAAGTAGAAGGTGTTGGAAAAAGGTGAAGTGACACACCACAGGATTTAGGTTGGATGAGGAAAAGTGGTTAAGCCAAAAGGGGCTTATGGACTGAGAAAAAAGGGTAAGAGTTATAGGAGTGTTTACACTCTTTTTTATCTACTGATTGGTAATTTGCCATTTCCTAAATTGTATACCAGAGCTGGTGATTTTTGAGATGGAGCAGTTCAGGGTATTGAAAAGGATGTGTGTGTGAGTTGCTGAAGCAGAAATAAAGGTTATTTAGAATTATGGAAATAAAGCAACTGATGGAAAGAAGTGAGGTGGAGAGGAAGACTATTAGAACATTGCCAAAGACCTGAATGTCTTTGGAAGGTTTGATGGTGGTCATGATGGAAAGGTGAAAACACTAGAAGATCCAGGAGAATAGGCTGGGACTAAAAAACGTGTAGACTGGAGAAGAGAGTTTGTGAGAAATCAGATGACCAAAGGATAGGGGTCCAAAATGACATACTCAAGGGTGCTAGGGACCTAGTCTCTGCTTGGGTCTGGTCAAAGCTTCCAAAGAGTGGTTAAAGGAGCATTACACTATTATTATTTTCTTTTGGTAAGTACTATAGAAGTTATGAGGCACTGATTTCATTAGCCTACTAGAGAGGTCCTGAGATTATTATCCTATAAATCATCTGTCTAAATTTTATCAGGTAATTTTAAAATCTTTGAATATGCAGGTATGAATCAGTTTAAAATTCATTTTTCCAAAGTTTCTATAATCTAGTTATATTTTTCACTTCCGAATAATAAGCTAAAACTGATTTACATTTCTTATAAATCATGGACAGTTATATCATTTTCAATATTTTTTTAATCCACAGGCCATAATATTCTCATATAACAGGCATCCAATGATATCTTTTGATGATCAACGACTGATCTTGTCACAAAAAGCAATCACATTTCTCTCCACAGTTGCAAACACCTCAGCAATCCTCAAACAATATAAACATCTTGCTGAAATGCTTTATTTCTTCTTGTTTATGACATCAATCAGCAAGCATTAATCAAGTTCTTAGCGCATGCAGGACACTAATGCTCAAGCGAAGAGGGAAGGTAGACAAACTAGAATAGTCTAATGGAGTTCCAACATGCTGGTACTCTCCTAGGATATGCTGATCTGGTCTCATTGGAGATGAAAGCATTTTTCCTTTTTCTTCTCTTAATGCCTGAAATAAGGTAACACTCAGGTATGTTTCTAGTGAAATAAATTGAGAACAAGGGAACTATAAGGTGCTTTGATGGGATATTAAGGAAACACATGATACGATGTCCTTTTGTGGAAACATTATGTCAATTAATTCTATTTGATGAATTGCTAGGATTATGTTTCTGATTATCTATTGAAAATCAGAAGTATTTCAACTTCAACTCTCATAACTGACCAAGGAAATGGGGCAAATGTTTATTCTAAACTGATTCTCTTCATAATGTTTTGATATAAAAGGATGACATTTTTTGTGCTGACCTTTTAATATAATCGAGCATTGCCCTACCCCTGGCACAACTACATCAGAGTCTAGGAGTGAGAGTTACTGACACCAGCATTTAATATCCACTTCACGTCCCCAAAGCAGCAAGAATTAAGAAAGGCTGTGATTGTGGCAACTATTCCAGAGAATAGCGATAAGTGGTGTCTGTAAGCTGCTTCTTGGATGGTCAGAAAACAGAGATAATAAGCTTTATCATGTTTCAAGTAAGTGAATAGGGTTATGTTCTAAAGTGTCAGTCAAGATGTGAGGGGTGATTGGGGAGTTAAAAACAAAAGAAGTAAACAGCCAAGCGTACTGATGGCCCATTCTGACAGTCCCAGTGACATTGCTCTGTGGGAGAAAGGAGTCGGACTGATTCTTAGACCAGTTCTCAATTTCACAGGCTGACAGACGTGAGCAGCAGCATGAACAGCGTACAAAGCTTCAGTTTGATTACAGAGCACTATCTAATTGTTGTTGTCAGAACAAATGGGTGCCACAATTGCCCTTTTAAAAAAGAGATGGTGGATGTTAAAATGAGAAATAAATGAAAAGACTCATAAGAACTTTGCAAAGTCAAAGACAAGTCCTCTTTCTCTCTCATACCAATATGAGTTTCCTTATTTCCTAAATTTAGCAAATATGAAAATAATGGGCAAATTCAGTATTAATGGTTTAAATGTCTAAATCTAAGTTTCATGTCTTTGACCTTTTGACTTGATCAGAATCATTGATGGCTTTTTTCTTCCTTTTCCATTTAATTTAAAATAAGACTACCACTGTAATTAGTGGGGGAAAAAAATCCCAAAATTGTTTTCAGAAATATCTTGTTGAACTTTCACTGAAATTTTAAGGAGAATATCTCCTTTACATACTAGTCTATAAAGTCTCAGTATTTAGAAGGTCAATGTTAAGAATGTGAAGTCTAAGTTTTTTTAATGTTCTTATCCTATATATTTTCAGAGTAATATTTTATTAATATTTCCTCCTTTTATGTTTCTCTTGTGAACTAATCATAGCATTGTCATATCTAATTTATTTCTGAGCTCTTGAAAAATAATAA
>NW_006438074.1:4948916-4966478 GCF_000325575.1 Pteropus alecto | reverse complement strand
GAATAAAATTAGGCTCCTATCTTATACAATATATAAAAATCAACTCAAAATGGATTAAAGACTTAAATGTAAGAACTGAAACTGTAAAACTCCTAGAAGAAAACATAGCGAGAAGTCTTCTTGACACTGGTCTTGGCAATGATTTCTTGGATTTGACCAAAAGCACAGGCAACAAAACCAAATATGGACAAGTGGGACTACATCAAACTAAAAAACTTCTGCATAGCAAAGGAAACGTCAACAAAGTGAAAAGGCAACCTATGGAATAAGAGAAAATATTTACAAACCATATATCTGATAAGCAGGAGTCTCTAACCCCCAGGCCATGGACTGGTACTGGTCTACAGCCTGTTAGGAACCGGGCTGCACAGCAGGAGGTGAGCGGCAGGCAAGTGAGCGAAGCATCATCTGTATTTGCCGCCAGCTGCTCCCCAGCGCTAGCATCACCGCCTCAGCTCCACCTCAGACCATCAGACATTAGATTCTCAAAGGAGCACCGGTCCCTGGTGCCAAAAAGGTTGGCGACCACTGTGATAAGAGGTTAATATACAAAATACATAAGAATCTCTTACAACTTAATAGCAAAAACAAATGAACAAACAAAAAACGAAAACAAATAACCTGATTAAAAAATGGGCAAAAGACTGCAGTAGACATTTCTTCAAAGAACACATACAAATGGCCACCAGGTATATGAAACGGTACTCCACATACTAATCATCAGGGAACTACAGATCAAAACTACAATGAGATATCACCTCTTACTTGTGATGATAGCTAGTATCAAAACAAATAAACAAACAAAACACAAACCCAAAGATAAATGGAACTCTTCTATTCTAATGGTGGGAATGCAGAATGGTATAACCACTAAGGAAAACAGTATGGAAGTTCCTCAAAAAATTAAAAATACAACTACCATATGATCCAGCAATTCCACTTCTGGGTATATGCCCAAAAGAACTGAAATCAGAATCTCAAAGAGATATCCGCATCCCCATATTCACTGTAGCACTAGTCATGGTAGCCAAGATATGAAAACAACCCACATGTCCGTCAAAAGAACAATGAATAAGGAAAATGTGGCATATACATGCAATGGAATATTATTCAGCTTTTAAAAAGAAAGCAAGCCTACCATTTCTGGCAACATGGATAAACCTAGAGTACATTACTCTCAGTGAAATGTTAGTCACAGAAAGATAAATACTGGATGATTCTACTTATATGTGGTATCTAAAATAGTCACTCATAGAAGCAGAGAATACAATGTTGGCTGCCAGGGCCTGGGGAGAGGAGGAAATGGGGAATTGTTGCTCCATGTGTATAAAATTTCTGTTATGCAAAGTAAGTTCCAGAGACCTGCTGCACATAGTACCTACGGTTAATAATACAATAATGTGCACCTTAAAATATGTTAAGAGGATAGTTCCCATGTTAAATGTTCTTACCACAAAATAAACAAAAAACGAGACCACTAAGAACAGAAAGGAAGTTTTGGAGGTGATGGATATGTTTAGTACCTTGGCTGTGGTGATGATATTATAGGTGTTTGCATATGTGCAAACTCATTAAAATGTATGCATTTTTTGTATATCAATTATACCTCCATGAAGCTTTAAAAAAGTAACAGTCTGGTATTGTAGCTTATATTGCCAAGAAAACTGTTCATTAGTGATACACGAAGTGTGTTACATAATTGCATAGTAGTAAATCAAATTAACGTTAGTGCTGTTGGAGAAGGGGATGCTAATTTCCGAGGGACTTTTACAGTAGGTATAATTCCTCAGCCTTAGTAGTCCTTTTCCAAACAAAATGGTCATCCTTTCCCTCTGATTTATAAAAGTCTCTTTCTAGTACTTTAACTGTCTTTTCCTTAACTATTTAAAATTTATCAGTGAGGTTACAGAATACGTGAGTAGGTAAATTGCTGTCCTCTGTGAGTTTACACGAGAGAAAGGGAATTCTTGTCCCTTATTCCATATAGGTTTAGTGTTAGGGTGGTGCCAGCCACATCTAGTGATGTTTTGTCATTACATATCCACTCCTATATGGACTTCTCATTGCAGAAAATGATTCACTTTAGAAGTCATGGAATAATGTGGGAAATAAAAGGACCCTTCTCCCTCCATTTTCTGTCATGAAAGGGAGACTATAACTGCATTTTCCCTCAAAACTAATATAAAACTCGAGATCTTTAATTGTTATTGGCTTCAATTTTGGTTCCTGGTTATAAAAAACATTACCCTGGCTTTGATGATGGTTGGCCGAGGATCCAAGATGCCCTGCATCTTTCTCAGTGCAGGCACAACAAAGAGATTGCAGGTGACCACGGCTGACACAGGATTCCCTGAAAGTCAACCAAGCAGTTATTTATAGTAAACACATAAAAATTTGCCAAATAATTATGACTGTCTATACCTTCAGGTATTATAGAGCATGAAGTGACGACTAGTCTTCCTCTTCTGAATCACCTTGAATCCAAAGGATGCCAGAATACACCAACAGTCAACCAAATGCCACAGAGGATGCAAACATTTGGGTCTACCAGTGAAACACAGACTTCTGTTGCCCAGAGGCTGTTTAACACCATTTATTTCTACTTTTCTGGCAGTTTTACAATGAAAACCATTATCAACCTTGATAAGTTTTAAGGCAGTTTCTACTTGATATTTTTAAAATGTTAGAAAATTTCCATAGTAATACATGCTCAGTACAAAAAAAAATTAGAAAGGATTAACAGAAAGAAATATATTCATAATCCCCTCTACACATTTATTTAAATTTAAAAAATGAAACTACACGATTTAAGATGTGTAGGACTTGAAGACGAACACTGTATGGACAGAATTGTATTACTCCTCCCCCTATTCCCTTGTTGAAGTCTTAACCTCCAATGTAACTGTATTTGGAGTCAAGGCCTTTAGAGAGGTAATTAAAATTAAACGAGGTCATAAGGGTGAGGCTCTAATCTAGTAGGACTGGTGTCCTTTTAAGAGGAAGAAACATCAGGAGAGAGGGTGAGGGTGTAGTGAGAAAGTGGACCATCTGTAAGCCAGGAAGAAAACCTCAATAGAAATGAACCTTGCCTGCATCTAGCTTTTAGATTTCTAGTCTCCAGAACTGAGAGAAAATAAATTTCTGTTGTCTGTGACCCAGTCATCTAGTCTGTGATATTCTGTTATGGTAGCCTGTGGAGACTAATATAAATACCAAGTTCTTTTAAAGTGATAAAAATTTGAGAAATTCAATTGTACCTCTCCAAGAAGAAATCTGGGTGTGTTATACACGTCAAAGAGAGGTAAAAGGCTCCACTGAGAATAACAATTAACTAAGTTGTGTGAGTGAGTTCCAAACCTTTTTGAGTCTAACTTAACTCATCCACATAATGAAAGATTGGACAACGTGATTCTCAATATCCCTGCTGGTTCTAAAATTCTGATTTTATTAATACTTTTACACAGTTGTGAATATGTATGTATATACTGGAGATAAATGAGGTGTTATTAGATTTTTAGGTTCCCTTGAGCTGGCTATGTGCTGCTAATTATATCATCAAAGTAAAAGGCAATGGTCATTTTAGCCTATTATCATCTTAAATCATACCTTTAATTTTCTTCTATGCACAAAGGCAGTCAAAAATAGATTTTTTCAAGTTGTAAAAAGTGATGAGTGATATCTATTAAATGAGTTGTCCAACAGAACAGCAGACTCTTAATAAGAATCAATTGCTTTTCCCTTGCTTCAAGACACAAATATATAGAAATTTTTCTGGGAAAAAGAAGCTATTGTTCATTTAACAATGATTATAGAATTCCTGTAATTGCTAATGCTTTATAAAATTACTCTATAGAAAATGCTCTCTACAGAAAAAAGGATTGGAAGGACTGATACCAAAAACTTGCAAATAGTGATTATTTCGGGGGGTTGGGTGGGGTGAGATTATGGATAACATTTCTTAATGCTTGTCTGTATTTTTTAATGTTTTAATAGAGAACATGTATCATTAAAAAAAGTTACAAAAATAGTAAGTAGATACACAAACTTTTAAACTGCTTTTAAAATTTACCGAGATTAGTAATAGCTTTAAATATCTGGCCCTTGAGAAAGCTGATAGACAATTTTGAATTTTAAAATCCTTGTACAAAGCAACCTCTTTGCTGGTTCTACAATCTGAACACATGAGTTACTGCTGCCCTCTTTGGGTTTATTCAGGCTGAGCAGAGAGAATTTCAAATTCAAGTAGCAGTTTGAATATAGGTTATTTAATTGTAACTTCTTTGGTAGATCAATGATCTTCCTCAGTAATGGTGAAATAGGCTCCAACTATAACAGTTTCTGTTATACTATTACTGATGGTCTGTAGGTCAAGTCATATCCTCTGTAGACAAAGTAAACAGTGCCTTCTAGGCATAGTGAAGCTGGAAAGAAGATCGCATTTCCTTATATAATGGTTTTTAGAATATCTAAAACTATATTAAAGGCCCTAAGGAGTTCTATACTAGAGACACATTTTGAGGACAACTTTACATGTCTTTGCTCTTAAAATTTTCCATATGATAGAAATCTAATCCCTTTTATGCTTATAGATAAGGGCTTTCAAAATGTTTTTAAAGTTCTATGTTTTCTGCCTGCCTTCTTGTCTTAATATCTCTATTTTGAAACTTATTAATATAAAAAGCAGATAAATATCTCAAAGCCACCAGATTTTCATGCATCTGAAAGGAATAAGTAGGTTATTTTCTGAAGGAACCTGTGCCAAAAAATGGAGAATGGGACAGTGCTACAGAATCAAGGATAATTTTAAAAGTTGAAAAAATAATAAGTAGATAATAAAACTTCTACACTACTTTAGAATTTATCAGGATTAGTAATGGCTTTAAAAATATAGCTTTAAATACACAGCCAAAAATCAATATAAAATTGAACTTGAAAGTTCTTGTGAACTGAATCATTTCACTTTTTCTACAATCTGAACATGTGAGTTTCTGCTCACATGGGAGTGAGGGTGGGGACAGAGATGTGGTCAGACTGCTGATGCCTGAGATTTGGCTGAGAAGTACCAATACTAGCAGCCATTCCAGCTGCCCCAAATCTGACAAGGACCACAGGCAGTTTTGTGTTTTTTTAAAATTTTATTATTAGTTTCAAGTATACAGTACATTGGTTAGGCATTTATATAGTTTATAAAATAATCCCCCTAATTGCTCTTTCTTTGTCTTTCCACCTAGCTATTACATTAATGCTAACTGCGTTCCCTATGCTCTGCTCCCCATCCCTGTGACCATCTATTAACTACTAATTTGTACTTCTTTAATTTTGCATTTTTTGTTCTAGTACTTGCATGGGTGATTCAAGGCCCTTTGGCCCCTTGAGCACGATACTTCCAGTTGTGGGAGGTGACTGGACTGCTAACGTGGACCAATTTCTGATAAGGAAAAGCAGGTGCTCCCGACCTAGTGACAGCTAACTCTTGGTTATTGCCTTAAGGTTTGGAATGGGCTTTGAAAGATACTATGTAATCTGACTCTCACACCGACTTTGTGAAGTAGATGTGAGCCCCATTTTATAGATGAAGAAACAGCTTTAGCGTGATTAAGTGATTTGTCTAAGTAAGTAAAGCTGGGACTTGAGCCCAGGTCTTCTAGATTCCAAATCAAGTGCTCTGATACGGGAGTGATCAGCTGGGATTCAAAAAAACTTTGGCCATTTTTTCTAGATAAAGTAAAAGAAACTACTTCAATTATTCTTACCTGGTAGTGCAAATATTATTTTTCTTACACCATCAATATCCAAAGTTGCAAATGTCGTTGGTAGGCTAGAGAAAAAAGAGGTTGTTAGTGACTGAAAAGTAACATGACAAGCCAATTAAGAACTCTACTTTTCTTGTTACGTGGCTCTCCATATAGAAAGCTTCTCATATAAAAATACTTTTCTGTTGATTCTTCATTAAGCCTCTATACCCTGAAGTCTTTCAAGAGCATTTGAATTAATTTGTTTTTAGCATCTTCTGTTTCCAAGTAACTAAACTCCTTGGTTTTCTGTAGCTTACTTTCTTTTCCTTCCTGTCAGTTCCATAAATTGTTTTCACTTAGAAACAACAACCCTACCCCATACACTGCTGTGTTTCTATCATTATTGTTTCCGTTTCGTTTTTTTCTTTCTCATGTTTTTATGTGGCTCCCTTTAATGCTAGACTGCCATCATCTTGACCCTTAAAGCTTGCTTTAGGTTTGGGAACCAGAGAGTAGTAATAATAGCTATATTGCTGGAATGATAATACTAGTAATAAAAGTTATTATTTAAAAAAAATCTATGCATTCCACCCATTTTTTTTTTCATTTAATTTTCACAACAATCTCATGAGGTAACAACTGTCCATTTTATAGATGAAGAAACAGACTCAGAGAGATTAAGCAATTTGGGCAAAAGTACTCAGCTACTAAATGGGGAAACAAAGATTTGAACCAAGGTTCTTCTAACTTTAGGGCTCACAATTTAATAAAGCTCTCATAAGGTATGCTGTGAAGTGTCAGTATATGGACTTTGTAACATCTATTTTTGGCTACTCCTAGGCCTTTTTTTTGCTTACTTTTTGATTCTTTGCTGTATTTTAGAAAAATGAAATTAAATTGTTGTATTGATCTTCAGATAGGTTATTTGGCAATGATTGTTATTGTGTGATGAAAATAATTTCCAAGATACATTCTCGAAAACAGCTATGTTCACTGTAGATGACCCATAAAAATTGTGATTGGTAGATCTAGTTGATAATACTCTAAATGCTTTTCTGAGAATCTCTGTATCTAAAATGAAAGAGGTTAATTACATTCTGAATGCACTGTATGTGGAAAAATCAAAGCTACATTGTTCTTGAGTTTTTTATATTTCTTCTTGTTCTACTATTAAGTAGCAATTATCTTTAAAATCTTCTTATCTTTAGACAAGTATAAAATTCTGGCCAAGTAAAGGAAGCCCATTTAAACTTCTAAACCACTTTATTACAGCAAACTAACACACATATGATTGAAGAGGAATGCGTAACACCTTTCTTCTACTGTACTTAAAGTCAATTTAAATCATCTTTTGCATCTTGCAGACAGGTACTGTGATTTCTCTAAAGGAACTCATTTATAATTTATTTACATTTTAAAATTTATTTTTTAAATTAAATTCATTGGGGGTGATTTTGGTTAATAAAATCATATAGGTTTCAAGTGTACGATTCAATAATACGTCCTATGTATATTGTATTGTATGTTCACCGCCCAAAGTGAAACTTCCTTCTGTCACCATATATTTGACCCCCTTTACCGTTATCTACCTCCACCCCTGTCCCTTCCCTCTCATAATCCCTAAACTGTTGTATTTACAAATTTTTTGTTTGCTTGTCTTGCTCATTTGTTGCTTTCAGACACTCACTTTAAAAAAGATTCCATTACAACAAAACATTTTGTTATCATGCATTGCTATCATGAATGTCCTATTGCTAGACTGTTACGTTTTTGTTTAAGCTCTGAGAAGCCGTTATTTTGAAACTCGACACTTATTGTTCAGTTGTCCTCTTGAGATCAGAACTTATAAAATGACTGAAGCACAGAGCGTTATGAATTTAATTGAGGACAATAAACAGTAGGAACTGATGGACTAAAGTTGAGGTACATGGTAAATAAAAGACTGAAAATAAAAAGAATTGTATATCAGTGGTGGTGAGATTAATTTAAATAATAGATATTACACAAATAATTTTCCTCTAGTGCTGAGGGCAAGCTTCTTTCTCACTGCAAAGGGAATAATCGATTTAATTTTTGTAGTTAGTGAGAAGCACACTGACATGCCTTTGTGATGTCCTCTATATTTTAATCAAATTAGTATTGCCCATCGAGACAGGAAAATAAAAAGCCTGTGTGCCCATTCCACAGGAGTACTTGCTTAAGATAAAATATTCTTGATAAGAATGATTCAAATCCAACAATTTCAATAATAAAAGAGCCTTGTCAGTGGCAGCCATTTTGGGGCAGCTATAGAAAATGCCAAAAATTCTAAATTCTATCAAGTTGTGAAGAAAGATCTAGGGATAACCTTAACTTCATACTTAAATGGGAAAGCCATGGAGGTAAAGCCTGATTTCTGTCCTAGAACTGACATGAGGTATCCAATAGGAGGGTTGGCTTAATTTAAAAAAGGCTTCTGGAATATGCTGATAGTTCCCATAGCTCACCTGTAAAAACTGTTAAGTCTCACCTCTACTCTCTCTTAGGGTTCACATGAGCACCTATTAGAGTATAACTCTGAACTAAAGCATAATTATTGTCCCTGAAGGCATGGAGGTGTGCTAGAATGCTCATCCACACACTGAGCCTGTGAATAGGGAACCAAAGGTTTACAGAGTAGTAGGGGTCTGAATAGGCAGACCACTCTTGAAGACATGGCCACACACATTTATGAACACCAATGTTTGGCATTCTTTGAGGATTTACAACTGATTACAGAACCTCCATCAGCCTTTCCTTAGGGAGTTATTAGTTTTTAGATGTGTAAGATCTTGGTCTGTGGTTATTTTTCTTTCCTCCTGGGAGGCAGTAAGAAGGAAGCAGTATGAAATACTACTTATGAAGTATTCTTGCAAAGAAAAAAAGTTGAATCTGAATCTAATCAAGATTTTAGATCTAACTTCCAGTCTATACAATATTAGACACCACCACAAATTAACCACCATTACAAAGAAACAATCAGCTAAATCCATTCGTTAGAACAAATTATTCAGTTTCATCAACAAATCAATGGCATGACAAAAATGGGGGGCGGGGAGTAGTAAATGCTCTTGTTTAACAGAGACTTAACCAAATACAATGAGTGGACTGACTCGAATCCTAATTCAAACAAAACAATTGTAAGAAGGCATTCTTTTTCTTGACACTTAGGAGAATTCTGAATATGATCACAGCCTTAAATACTAAGGTATTATTTGTTAAGTGAGATAATATCATTATGATTATGCAAGAGGATGCTGCTGTTGTTATCATTATTTGAGATGCATACCAAAATGGCACATCAAGAATTTGCTTTAAAATAACCTGGCCCTTTGTCCTCCCAAAAAGGTGAGGAATGGGGTTGATAAAACAATTATGAAAAAATGTTTATAGTTACTGAAGCTGGGTTATGGGTACATGGGGGGTTCACTGTACTCCCTACTTTTGGGTATGTTTGAGAATTTTCGTACCAAAATGTTTTTAAAGAGAGACAAAGAATCAGTATGGAGAAAAAGAGAAAGAAGGAACTAGACATGGGAATTAAAGGGAGAAAGGTTTGGAAAATTGCTTTGCTTTGTTTATACCAAACTGTGATTCATAAGGAAGACAAATTTCCATTTCAGATAGGAGCTATGCTTGTGCAAAGAATTCTAATACTATAATATTTTTATTAAAATAGATAATCCATAATGAAAAATATAAAAAGAAAGCATTTAAAACTTTGTTAGTCAAAGCAGGTCAAATCTATCCCATTTATGAGATAAGATTATTTTCATACCCTGGTTTCATAAAAACCCTGCCAAAATGGATCTGAGCGTGAAGATCAATGTCCAGCACCTGCTTGAGATAGTCCTGCAAATATGAAAAATAATTAATTTACTTTCAAACATTCTAATATCAGACTTTCAAAACTTTAAAGGAAGATAAAATGAATTTATGAGATTAAAATTTAAAAAACTATCTTATTTTAGCGAAGCTGATTTGCTTAAGACAAATATTCCTTAGTCCCTTCATCCCTCAGTCATTCGTTTATTCATTCAATAAATATTTATTGAGCAGTTGGTATGTGCTGAGTACCAATCAAGGTAAAGGGGATATAGCCTCAAAGAAAAAAACAAAATGTCTTTGCTCTTATAAAAAGTACATTCTAGTAGGAATACTTATATAATACACCAAGTGAATACAGTAACATATAAATTATTACTTAATGGATTATTGTCTCTTTTAAGACAGAATTTTATTTCTGAGAAAAGATGTTAACAAATATGACTTAAGTTGTGCCTGGGCAGGGAAGCCACATGCATGTATCCTAAACTATTCTGCTTAATGGATTTAAAGTAATGTAAATTCCTTCAGGAAAGACTTGGACATTTGCCCACAGATTGCCAATTATAAACAAGCCAACAAAAGTAAAAAATAAGCATGGAGTTAAGTGTAATTGCTCCAACTTTAGACTGTGCTAACAAAAACACAACCAACCTAAGGTTATGACCAACTCAGAGTGATCTGACAAGCATAATCTTTTCTTAAAAAAATTATTTATTTATTCTTTCTTACTTATTTTTACTTTTTTTTTTAGAATTAACGTATTTGTTATTTAGATATCTTTTAAACAAAAAGAATAAAAGAGCTATTGAACTTTAGAAATACTAAACTTTTCTAAAAGTCTTGGAAAAAGTATTATACCATGCTAACATATATAATAATTAAATTACTATTTTAATTCTTCAGTTAGAAAATAGTGATTTGCAGACTGTGATTTTTTTCTTTTTTTCAAATTGTTTATTAGGGTAACATTGGTTAATACAATTATAATTTTCAGGTGTACATTATAATTTGACACCTGTATATTCTATTGTGTTTACCACCCAAAGTCCAGTTTCCTTCATCTACCATATATTTGATCCCCTTTACCCACTTCATGCTCACCCTACCACCCTATATTTGACCCCCTTTAACCATCTACCTCCCCCCTCCACCCCTACCCCCTACCCTCTGGTAACCACTAGTCCATTGTCCATGTCCATCAGTCTCTGTTTGTTTGTCCCGTTCATTTGTTGCTTTTAAGTTTATATCCCACATATATGTGATATCATGTGATTTTCAACTTTTTCTGCCTGGCTTATTTTGCTTAGCCTGATAATCTTGAGGTCCATCCATGTTGTCACAAATTGGAAGTATTTCATCTCTTCTTATGGCTGAGTAATATTCCATTGTATATATGTACCACAGCTTCTTTATCCAATCGTCTGTTGTAGGACACTTTGGTTGCTTCCATGTCCTGGCCACTGTGAATAATGCTGCCATGAACATCGGTGTGCAAATATCTTTTCGGATATGGGTTATCAAGATTTTGGGGTAAATATCCAGTAGAAGGAATGCTGGATCATATGGTAGATCAATTCTTATTTTTTGAGTCTATAATATTTCTGCCTAAAAAACTCCCTTCAGTATAGGTTTACTCAGTTTTTGTTTGGCTAAAAATTTCTTTATCGTAATTTTTGAAGGAAATTTTTTCAGGATACATAGTTCCACATCAGCAGTTATTTTCTTTCAGCAATTTACAAATGACATTCCAGTGTTTATTGAGCTCTGTCATTTCTGTTTAAATCATTTGTTAGTTTTATTGTTGGTCCTTTGAAAGTGATGTGTCCTGATATGGTTTTCTCATTTTCATTGGCTTTCGGTAGTTTTACTATAATTAAATACGTATGGTTTCTTTGTATTTATCCTGCTCGAAATTAGCAGAGCTCCTTGAATTTCTGACTCGATGTCTTTTACTGGTTTTGGAAAACTCTCGGCCAATATTTCTTAAATATTGCTTGTTTACTTTATCTCTTTCCTTCTGAGATTCCAATTACAGATATGTTAGATCTCTCACTATATCCCACATGTCTTTTATGCTTTTTCCCCATATTTTTCATCCCTTTTCTAAAATTTTCATTTGATTCTTATGAGTAGATTCTAGTTTTCTAGCGAAAGTCTTCACTTTGTCATTTCTTTTTCTTAAACATATTAATTAGAATTCTTTTAAAGTCCATCATTTTAAGGGCTGTTCTATCTTGTTTCTTAGTTTTTTTTGTTCTATCTGTGCCATGTTTGGTATTTTTAAAACTGAAGCCCAAACTTTATGTGTGAAAAAAAAATTGAAGAGGCTCCATATGATGATATATTCCTCTGGAAAGGATTTAATTCCTTCTGAGGTTAAGGTAAACTAAGATTCCCTTGATCTAATCAGAGGTTGAGCTAATCTGAGGCTGGAGTTCAGTCTTTGTAAAGGCTGGTTTATTTCCAGTTTGTCCTTATTCCTAGAGCACAGCCCTTCGAGGGTTTAAACTGAAAGACTGAGATATTTGCCAGGGCCTCTCTTTCATGGCAGGCTTTAAACTCCTAAGACTGTGGAAAATTCTGTTTACTTTCTTAGCCTCTTAGCTACTCTTTTGTGCTTGGCTTCTTGGCCTCCTGTACTAGTACACTACTCCTGTCCCCCTGGCTTAGGAATTGGTAAATGCCTAGTAGAAAAACATGGTGAAGAATTTCAGTTTTAATTCTCTGTGGTTCGCTTTTCTCTGAGATCTTGGTGCCTTGAATCACGGCTTTCTTTGTTGTTCCCACCAGATACCTTTTTTCATTTTCTTCCTTAAAAAATTTTAAAAAAATTTAATATAACTTTTATAGTTGTTCTTGGTGGGAAGATTGATCCAAATAAGCCATTCCATCATAGCAGAATCAGAAGTTTCCAGGCCTTTCAGACACCACACACTTAGGTTATACTACAATTGCCTGATATGCATCTTTTATTGACTGTAGAGTCTGTGAGACCCTTCACTCATTCTGCCCACACCCTAACATCCTTCCCCTCTGGTAACCACCAATATGTTCTCCATATCTATGAGTTTGTTTAATTTTGTTTGTTTGTTTTTTTAGTTCTTTTAGATTTCACACATGAGTGAAATCGTATAGTCTTTGTCTTTATCTAATTTCACTTAGCATAATAATACCCTCGGGGTCCATCCATATTGTTGCAATTGGCAAGATTTTATTCTTTTTTATTGCTTAATATTCTACTGTGTGTGTGAACACACATCATATCCTGTTTATCCATTCATTCATCAATGTTTCCATATCCTGGCTATTGTGAATAATGCTGTGATGAACATGTATCTTTTTTTTTTGGACATTCAATATTATATTAGTTTCAGGTATACAGCATAATGGTTAGACATTTATATAACTTACAAAGTGATCACCTCAATAAGTCTAGTATTCCTCTGATGCTATTCATAGTCATTACAATATTATTGACTATTTTCTCTGTCCTGTACTTTATATTCCTGTGACTATTTTATAACTGCCAATTTATACTTCTTAATCCCTTCACTTTTTTCCACCCAGCCCCCCCAATCCCACCCTCACTTGGCAAACAAGCAGTTTGTTCTCTGTATCTATGAGTTTGTTTTTGTTTTGTTTATTTCATTCCTTAGATTCCATATTTAAAGGAAATCACATGGCATTTGTCTTTCTCTGTCTGACTTATTTCACTTAGCATAATACCCTCTAGGCCTATCCATGTTGTCACAAATGGTAAAACTTCATTCTTTTTTATCGCTGAGAAATATTCTATTGTATATAGACCACATATCTTTTTGAATTAGTGTTTTTGTATTTTTCAGATAGATACCCAAGTGCAATAGCTGAGTCATACTGTAGTTCTATTCTTAATTTTTTGAGGAATCTCTATATTATTTTCCACAATGGCTGCATCAGTTTATATTTCTACCAAGAGTGCACAATGGTTCTCTTTTCTCCACATCCTCTCCAATATTTGTTATTTCTGGCCTTTTTGATAACAGCTATTCTAACAGATGTGAAGTGATATCTCATGTGGTTTTGATTTGCATTTCCCTAATATTTAGCGATGTTGAACATTTTTTCATGTGTCTGTTGGTCCTCTGTATATCTTCTTTGAAAAAATGTCTGTTCAAATCCTCTGCCCATCTTAAAATCAAGTTTTTTTTTTTTGTTGTTGAGTTGTGTTAATTCTTTATATATTTTGGATATTAACCCCTTATCGGATATATGGTTTACACATATCTTCTTTCATTTAGCAGGCTGCCTTTTGTTTTGATGATGGGTTCCTTGGCGGTGCAGAAGCTTTTTAGTTTGATGTAGTGCCATATGTTTATTTTTGCTTTTGTTCCTTTGCCTTTGGAGTCAGATCACAAAAACATCACCAAGACTAATGTCAAGGAGCTTACTGCTTATGTTTTCTTCTAGAAATTTTATGGTTTCAAGTCTCATGTTCAAATCTTTAATCCATTAATTTTTGTGTATGGTATAAGATAGTGGTCCATTTTCATTCTATTGCATGCAGCTGTCTGGTTTTCCCAACACCATTTATTGAAGAGACTGTCCTTTCTCTATTGTATATTCTTGGCTCCTTTGTTGTAGATTAATTAACCATATCTGTTGTAGATTAATTATCCATATCTGTGTGAATTTATTTCTGGGATCTCAATTCTGTTTCTTTGCTTTGTGTGTCTGTTTTTGGGCCAATACCATACATACTACTTTAATTAGTATAGTTTTAAGTCAGGGAGCATGATACCTCCAGCTTTGGTTTTCTTTCTAAGGATTGCTTTTGCTGTTGGAGATCTTTTGTGGTTCCATATAAGTTTAGAATTATTTGTTCTAGTTCTATGAAGTATACCATTGGAATTTTGAAAGGGATTGCACTGAATTTGTAGATTGCTTTGCATATAACAAACTTTTAATTTCAATAATAATTATGTTTATAGTATGTCAGCTTGAAAATAACTTAAAATCTTGAACTGATATTAAATTAATTAATAAATAATCATCGTATATCCAGATGACTTCTAAGTGAGATAGAACACTGAATTATGGCTTACTAATCATGATTTTAAGTAAATACATTTTTGTTTTTCAGTTACTATATTTTGATTCTTTTTTAAAATATGCTATAGAGAGGCTTTATCTTTGGGTTATGTTAATGAATGTGTTTCTTCATCTTTGCTACATTAAGAAGGTACAAAAGATGTGTGTGGCTGTAGAAAGTTGTATTCTGTGTGTTTATGAACTTTTTTAGTCTGCTAAAATGCTTACATATGATTTCTCAATGATCTACATCCCCTGTTTTTGCTGTGAAATAGAAATTAGTTTTTCCTTAAATGTTATAATGAATATGGGTAATGACAATTATGCTATCAGCGATAATGACAGATAAGTATAATTATGTGTGTTCTTCCATTAGTCTGATGAGCTATCACATGTCATATAGGCACTGGAAAAACTCACTGCACACCCATGAGAGGAGAATAAAAAGCCAAATAAAGTCTTAGTTTTATTATGAAAATAGTTGTGACCTTACAGACCCACTCGGATTTCTGGAACCCTCAGGGGTCTGGGGACCATTCTTCGTTCTAAAGTGCTAAGTTTGTTTAAATATAAAAGAGCATTAAAAAGAATAAGAGTTTGGAAATTACTTTAATTTGCCTTGGTTTATAATACCTATGTTTGAAATGACATTGAGGAGTATATTAAAATTATAGCAATTTCACTCAGATTTGATGAGCGTATTTATTTGGTTTGCTGATTAATACTTTCCCTAAGATGTGAAAGCGTATTCTTTTTGTGTAACCTGTCTTTTTCTGCTTTATGTTTGCATATTTTGTCTTTGATTATTTAGGGCATAAAAAAGCAAAGAACAAAGTTTATTCATTTATGAATGAGCCAAGATTATTTAAAATCATGTAACCTTCTATGCTTATTTTCAAATGTTTTATTGTTGCTTTGAAAAATTAAGTATCCAAGTATTGTTTCTGCAGTAGCCGTGATCCTATCTTAATCAGGTACCCAATCCTTTTTGACAACTCTTTTGATTTTGCCTTCTATAGATCAACTCCAAATTTAGAAAAAAATAAATTTCAGAACATCTTTTATACTTAAAACTATCTTTGAAATTTCCTAGAGTGTATCTAGAAAATCCCAAAGATTTGTTCTTTCATCTTATAAGAAGAGATGTTAGAAATAATTAGGTTTGTTTGATGTGTTACCATTGTAAGTGTTGCTGTCATATCTGAGAAGAGATACTCTGTGCCGTAAGGTTAGATGTGTATAGGTAAAATGTTACTAAAATACCGTTTCAGAAATTGTATGCTTTATGGAACATGCCCAGAGATTTGACAATGCCCTTGCTGTCAATAATATGTTTTCACAATCAGGGAAAACAATGATAAAAACTTTTATGATATAGTTACATACTATATCCCAACGGAGAATTTTACTTACGTTCTATTCTGATAACTACATTATTGATTATGGTAATAAATTAAGCACAACTTATTAAGTGTCTGTCATTTATGGAAAGTTTCAGTTTTACTCTGATGCATGTATGAAGGCTCAGCTATAAGCTACAGTCAATAATTTGTGTCTACAACAAAGACAGATTCAGAGCACTTGGGAAGACTGTCATAGGTACTTTGAACTATTGACACTTGAAAGAATAGTCTCTTGGGTACAGGCTTCTGAAGTGATATAGCTTAGATAAGTTTTATACAGCACCAGTGGATTGTGTAAGGAATCCTAGGACTCTTTAGAATGGAAGCAGATGGCTTCATGAAAACAGATTGCTAACCCAAGACCTAGCATAACTAGAATGACACAGGGTGAATGAAATGATAAGGAAAATTTTATAGATTTACTTGTTTAGAATATTGTTGATTAGTTTTAATATTGTATTGCTGTATAACTCTAGATTTGCAAAACAAACTCAAGAAAGCCTATATGGTTAATTAACACTCTTGCTTCTAAATAATCAAGGCAGGCCTATGAGACCAGCCTTTTTCTGTGATCAATAATTATCTTTGTGATTATTTTAATCATATGAGGTGGCGGAGATACTCTCAGGTAAAATTCAGAGACTCTTAAAAAGGCCAAAATAAATTACTTAGACTTGGTTATCTTCATCTTTCATTGTTTTTGAGCTATTTTACAATTCTGCGGGTTCTAGAAAATTTATAGTAATGCATATAATTCTTTAGTTTTCAGAGCAAAAAGCTGTTACTGTCTACCTGAAACTTTCGGTATTTTCTAAAAATGAAAACTATTTGAAAAGTCTAAAGGGCAGGGGGTAGGTGTAGATGGGGAGAGATTTTGAGGGAAGCATCTGTGGAAGAGTCATTTTTTTTTTTTTGGCTGAGAAGAGAATAGAGGTCTATGGGTCCCACAAGCAGGACCCCTCCCCCTTGCCTCCCCATGAGCTCAGTGCTGCTAGCATGGCCCAAAGGAGCAAAGACCTGAGATCTACTAGCACTACAAGGATACTCTAGATGTATCCAGTGCAGACTGGTGACCAGATATGTCTCCCTGATGCTCTGTTACCTCTTAAGTCCCTCGCAGTTCCTTGGTATAATTCTTAAAGGGAGTGAGCCCCAGTAGTGGCTTAAATAAAATTTTCTGCCAGCTCTGTAAATAGGTGCTCATAGTAGGATTTAATTTGAAACAAGTAAATAAATTATTTGAATATTTGAGTTTCTGCACTTAAGATTTATGCCCACTACTTAATGCTTCTGGATCTTTCCTTGACCTCCCTGTCTTTTCAGTGACTGTTTTTCAGGCTCAGCTCTCAAGCTGAAGCAGATGTTCTACCTCGTATGCTTTTTCTTTCTTCCCTCCCCTCCCCTTCTCTCTCTCTCTCAGTCTCTCTCTCTCTCTCTCTCTCTCTCTCTCTCTCTCTCTCTCTCTCTCTCTCTCTATCCATCTCCATCTCTCTTTTTCTCACTTTGCA